>NW_024003803.1:113233-180432 GCF_014805625.2 Glossina fuscipes
CTGGCTAGATTTAATCGCTGAGTGGAGATCGGTCCATTATAAACTAAATGAAAGGGATACTAAGAAGCTGCTTTGAAGGACGCCAGACGTTACGCGAAATTCATCCGAGTTGATGAAGTTAAACAGAACCCTGAACAATTTGTTGCGCAGATAGGTGGTTATTCATTTCACTAAGTACGAAGGGAAGCCATAGGCTTGGAGTCTAAAGATCAATAAGTTACGGCTAGCTAAACCAAACGCTTTACTAAAATCAGTATATATAACATCCGCGCGAGAACCGCTAGAGAACGCCTTGAAAACATGGTAAGTAAACACTATGATATTCGTAACAATTGATTTTCCTTTCAAAAAGCCATGCTGGAATGGAGAAATGTAAGAGTTGATAGCAAATATATAATACCTGCTGCGATTGCAGCAGATATGGCAATTAAAACACTATTAAAACACCAGTGCGATTGAATCATCGTTTCTGAAAACCTGGAATTTCATCATGACTTTTGAGCAACTGTTCACAATCTGCTCATGAAACATCACGTAAAACAGCTTGAATAAATTGACGAATCAGCTGAACTACCATCAGCGACAAAGTCATTATCGTATTTGTAAGTTTTGATGTGAGGTTGTGGTCTGTTTCTGCAAAGAATATATTGTACACAGTCGGCTAGATAAGAAACTTTTATACCAATCCATACCACCGCCAAAAATTCTTTGAAGAAACGAAAAAGTAAAGGTTTATTAAACAGCTTCGATTGAAATCAAGGAATGGAAACAAGTATGTCATTTAATCAAAAACTTAATAAATGGTTTGCTGGACCGTCTGAAATGGTTGCCGATTTCGTTACTATCTTTATTATGCACACAATGATGGCGTAGGTAATAAGTGTTGGCTTTTGCTGGGGATGTGACTAGCCATATGATTTAAATCAATACAAATTTTTCTAAACGCTATAAGTTCGGTTTTGATTTTTGGATGATTTAGCACACTTTTCCAGCTTCTTTTGCAAACCTTTGCAGCAATGAACGCTTATAAGTATTCCGAAGGACAGCATTTTCTTTTATTTGCGCGAGGCCTATAGAATATATACTTGAATCAACAAATTTGCTGTTTGTTGAAAACGTTGCTCACAAATAATACCTTCCCTGGTCGCAGGGTGACATTCCTTAAAAATATTTTCAACTTCTCAAAAAGATTAAACTAGCGTATCAAAGTTTCGCTCTTCAGTAGGTCTGGAATTTCTTCCTATTAAAAATGAATTTGAATAAGGTTTTTTGTAAAGTATGTAAGTTTTTTATCAAGGAAATTTGGCCAACACATCAAATCGAAGAATAGGGAAGCGCAGATCAAAATGTCTATACGGGCTAGTTTGTGAAATAAGGTGCTATTTTTCGTTTTATTCCAACTGCTTTTGTTAAAGTTAATACTAAGCTGATAATCTGTAAAGAGACATTCTGCAATAAAAGCACCATCTCTTATCCCAAAAATAGTTATAGATGATTTCTTATTGGCTAATGGAAATGGATTTCATAAACGATTGTGATGAAATTCAGCTGTGATGCTGAATCTAAAATGACGTGACCGAGTATGAATAAACCATAACGATGTCCCCTTAAGATTGTTGCGGTGACCAACAACACTTTGAAAATAACGAAAGTGGTTGGAGTTAAAGCGGAGTGGTAGCTGATAGTGACAGAAGTGTAGATTCTGAAATTGTAGCACTTCGTTGTAGACGAACGAAAAATTAGAACGGGCTCCACGATATATACAACAACGACAATATATATTAAATTTCAAAATATTTTTTTGACTATTTTAATTGGCAAGTAAATCTAAACTAATTATCATATAAATACAAAGTATTACATTGTGTTTACGCCACTGCAACGCGCTCCCTTCCGGCAACGTTAGTGTTGTGGTAAATTGAATAAGAAACGTTTAGCCAATTCGTTTTGTGTGTGAATTAGTTGTTTTGTGTTCGACAATGAATAAGAAAAGAAAGTGAGCGAATTCAAAGTAAAAGAAGTATTTTTTCTTTACGCTTTGATTCATTGGATTTTTGCAAACAAAAATTTTGAGCTCTGATATAAATCTCTCTTCTTTTTTTTTTTTTTTGGTTTTCTCTCTTTTTCTCTGGTTATTTTTTCGGTGTTTGTAGTTTGTTTTTCTATTGATCTCTCGTTACAGTGTCAACGTAACAGAGAAGTTTTGCACAAATTTGTTGATAAATTTTTATGTTGACGATTTTTTTTTTGGAATTTGTCTGTCTGTTTCTTCATAATACACTTCTATCTTTTAGACTGATATGGAGTGTTTATATACACCTTGTCCCACAAAAACAGGCCCGGAATCGGATAGATTCCTTTCTTGTTTGCTCTGCGAACGGTTTGATCATGCAAAGTGTGCCGGTATTCTCGGCCGTGCTGCTGATGCAGTCGCTGATCCTTCCAAAGGCTTAAGATGGTCATCTCCTGACTGTAGGCAGCGGGACATTGATTTTTACAAACTTTTTACGGAGATGCGAAATGATTTCTCGGAATTGAGTAGAAATCTCGGCTCCTTGTGGGAGAAGTTTGAGCTAATTAAGTCTAGGTTTGATGAGTGTCGTTTTATTGAGCACTCATCTTCTACCCAAGCCAGAAAAATAACAACTCGTAGCGTAGCGCGTGGGACTTCACCTCTGAGCTCCTCCAAATCTGATTCGTTGGTACAAGTTACCGGTCCCTCGAACTCTAAAATGAACAGTAATGTTTCCGATATTGCTGAGTCGAGAAAAATAAATCATCCTCTCCCCCTGGCTGTTCGCATGTGAACGCTGGTCACCATACTGGGCAAGTCGCACAAGCTGCTGGTGCAAGGGCGATAACGCCATCTATATTCTCCCCAAGTCTATACTCCTCAACCGTGAAGTCTCCTGTTCCAAGTAATGACATTTGCTTGACGGCAGTTGCTACCAGAAAAGCAATTTTTGTGTCAAGACTGGCACCTGAAACATCGGTGGATAATATAAAAAGTTATCTGGCGGCGAAAGCCCCATCAGTCAACTTAAAGCGCGTTAGCATTTTCAAAAAGGCTCCTTCTCAATCTAGGGCAATCTCCTCTTTTAAAATACCAGTTCCGACTGAAAACAGTGATATGTTGTAAACCATTGTGGCCGGTAGGATCCTTAATTAAAGAATTTATCCCTCGAGATCGTCCCCGTAATACCAAAGCAATAGTCTTGTCGCCTTCAAAAAACTAAATGTTTCTTCAGGCCCATTATCTCTCATTTACCAAATTGTAAGAGGCCTTAATTCAAAAATTCATTCTACTTTTCTAAATTCAGTGAGCACGGAGTTTTTCTGTTTGGCCTTCATCGAAACTTGGCTAAAACCCGATCTTCATTCGTCGGAACTTTTTCATTATTCTTTCCAAGTCTTCAGAAATGATCAAGTGAATCGCATTGGTGGTGGTGTATTGATTGCCGTATCTGCGTCAGTCCCGTCCAATTCAATAGAATTCCCCACTTCTCCTTACGTTGAATTTATCGCCATTCGAGCGATAATGCCTAATAAACAGCTATTTGTAACCTGCTCCTATATTCCTCCAAATTCTGATATCTCCATTTACAAGAAACACGCTGCCCTCATTTGTGAAGTGGCCAAGCGGGCTAGACTTAACGATTGTCGTTGCATAGGGTGACTTCAACTTGCCTCAAGTCACTTGGTGTAACACTGATAATTCTGGCTGTTTGATTCCTACTTCAACGTCTGATAGGGCTGTTGTATTCTTTAGTGAATTGTTTGACCATAATTTGGGTCAATATAGTCGTACCCCTAATTGTAATGGTAGACTGCTTGAGCTCTGCATTTGCTAATTTTCCCGAGATTAACGTAAATCGTTGTCCACCTTTTAGTTTACCTGAGGATCCTTATCATCCGTCAATGTGCATTTCCATTTCCATTGAATGTTGGTTCGTTGAACTGCCTTAATGAGCCTAATCAAACTTTTTCAAACAATTATTATGATTTTCATAAAATCAATATTGTATTGCTAAAACATCGTCTTTCGCATTTGCGGCTTGATTTCTCAACCGATAGTATTGAAAGCTTATCGTCATCGTTCTACAATACATTAAGTCTAGCTATTGCTGCACCTGCTCCGATCAAGCAGTGTCGACCTCGAAGCAGGTGTCCCCCGTAGTTTAATAAGACAATTAAATATCACAAGAATAGAAAAAACTCGCTATTCAAAAAATATTCGAAAAGTGATTTTGCGCTCGACTATATCGCTTTCTCGGTGGCGAGGCATAGATTTAACTCCCTCAACCACCATTATTACTGCAGATACCTTCAGTTCATTAAATCCTCTCTGTTTGCTAATCCCAAATACTTTTTTCAATTTGTTAACTCTAAAAGAAAAATATCCCCATATCCCTCTCATGTTTCTTTTAATGGCTCTGATTCCTCGGATGATTTTGAAATCTCAAATCTGTTTGCTGAGTATTTCCGACGAAACTTTTCGATTGTTAATTTCGATTTATCAGTAAACTACCCATATCCTATAACTAACTCGGCTTCAATACCTAACTTGGTTATTTCGGAAGATGACGTTTTTAAAGGGTTGAGTTCTCTAAAATATAGTTGTTCGCCTGGACCTGATGGAATTCCATCATGTGTACTTAAATCTCGCGCTGTCGAGTTATGTGGTGTGGTCTCAAACATTTTTAACCTGTCCTTGTATTTAGGTGTTTTCCCTTCATGTTGGAAGAGTAGTTTCCTTATTCCTATCCACAAGAGTGGAAGTAGACAATTTGTTGAGAACTACAGAGGCATAGCCAAGTTGAGTGTCTTGCCCAAGTTGTTCGAGCGTATTGTGACTCAGCATTTAGCCTTTGCCATTAATTCGTATATTTCTCCGCACCTGCACGGCTTTCGTAAAGGGCGATCTACAGTCACCAACTTGTTAGAGTTTACCTGTCATGTTTTCAAGGCTTTTTCTAGTGGCTCTCGCACAGATGTTATTTACACTGATTTAAGCAAAGCGTTTGATTTGGTTAACTATAACTTACTTATCTTTATCTGCACAATAGATCCTTCAGAGTTTTGTTTAACTTCATCACCTCGGATGAATTCCCCGTTATGTCTGGCGTACCTCAAGGAAGTCACTTACGTCCCAATTTAATTAGTTTATACATTAACGATCTCCCATCGGTGGTTAATTCCAGCCAGACCTTAATGTATGCTGATGATGTGAAACTGTTTTCTTCCTTCTCTGTTGAATCCCAATCACATCAGCTTCAAAGTGACTTGGATAATTTTATTGCATGGTGCTCTTTGAATCTTCTGAAACTAAATCTGAGTAAATGTAAGAAGCCTCCTTCTCAAGAAAAAAGTCATTCATTACTCAGTATTTCATAGGTTCGCATAAGTTGGAGGACGTCGATTCGATCACAGATTTAGCGTTCTATTTGACCATAGGTTACGTTTTAACTTGCATATTGACCTCTCGATAAGCAAAGCTAAGTCCGCGCTTGGTTTTATAAAAAGGTGGTCCAAAGAGCTTAACGATCCCTACATTACGAAAAGGCTGTATATGTGTTTGGTTAGACCTATACTTGAGTGTGCCTCTGTTGTGTGGTCTCCTTTATATAGGTGCTATGTAGATTCAATTGAATCTGTTCAAAAGCAATTCTTGCTGTTTGCCCTTAGAAATTTGGGTTGGGATCCGGTTGCCTCTCTTCCCCCCTATGAAAAATGGTTGCTTCTGCTGTCCTTACCGTCTCTTGAGAAACGAAGGTTTGTTCTTGGCGTTTCCTTTGTAAGCAAAGTAATAAATGGAGCTATTGAGTCGCCTTCATTACTTGGTGAAATAAGCTTTAATGTCCCTAATCGCTTCTCTAGACACTTTATCTTGGTTAAACTTAGTCAGTGTAAATATAATTATGAGCTGTTGTAAGTGTAGCTCTATGCTGAAGGTATGCATGCTTTTTTCTTTTTCTTGTTTTCTGCTTCTTATTTGTTTTATTATAATTATACTAAGTTTTATTATTAATTAATATAAGTTTTGCATTAAGAACCAATTGAACTCGACTGTTATTTGTTTAGTTGAGTTTCATGTATAAGTAGAATTAAAATAAATAAATAAATAAATAAATGACAGGCTTGACTTCCTCTATACAAATAGTCTCGGTTTCACTGTTAATATTAACTGCCAAAACCTTGCTATCTCTGAAGTCTACAAGAAATCATCAATGCGACTGAGCCATAGAAAAGCCAGGTGGTAAAAGTGTCCGCATCGAAATAATAAAAATAAAAACGCTCAAGCACAGAAGTGTCTATATACACAAGTGTTTCTTCTACAGCGCTAATATATTTGCTCTTTTCAATTTTTTGTTACTGTCTTGTGATCGTTATGTTTTGCTTTTATATTTGCAGAAGCAACCAATTTTCATAGGGAGGAAGAGAGGCAAACGGATCCCAACCCAAATTTCTAAGGGCAAACAGCAAGAATTGCTTTTGAACAGATTCAATTGAATCTACGTAGCACCTATATGGAGGAGACCACACAACAGAGGCACACTCAAGCATAGGTCTAACCAAACACATGTAAAGCCTTTTCGTATTGTAGGGATCGTTAAGCTCTTTGGACCACCTTTTTATAAAACCAAGCGCGGACCTAGCATTGCTTATCGAGAGGTCAATATGCAAGTTAAAACGTAACCTATGGTCAAATAGAACGCTAAATCTGTGATCGAATCGACGTCCTCCAACTTATGCGAACCTATGAAATACTGAGTAATGAATGACTTTCTTCTTGAGAAAGAAGGCTTCTTACATTTACTCAGATTTAGTTTCAGAAGATTCAAAGAGCACCATGCAACAAAATTATCCAAGTCATCTTGAAGCTGATGTGATTGGGATTCAACAGAGAAAGAAGAAAACAGTTTCACATCATCAGCATACGTTAAGGTCTGGCTGGATTTAACCTCCGATGGGAAATCGTTAATGTATAAACTAATTAAAATGGGACCTAAGTGACTTCCTTGAGGTACGCCAGACATAACGGGGAATTCATCCGAGGGGATGAAGTTAAACAAAACTCTGAAGGATCTATTGTGCAGATAAGAGCTTATCCATTTCACTAAATAGAAAGGGAAGCCATAGGCTTGGAGTTTAAAGATAAGTAAGTTATAGTTAACCAAATCAAACGCTTTGCTTAAATCAGTGTAAATAACATCTGTGCGAGAGCCACTAGAAAAAGCCTTGAAAACATGACAGGTAAACTCTAACAAGTTGGTGACTGTAGATCGCCCTTTCCGAAAGCCGTGCTGGTGCGGAGAAATATACGAATTAATGGCAAAGGCCAAATGCTGAGTCACAATACGCTCGAACAGCTTAGGCAAGACATTCAACTTGGCTAAGCCCCTGCTGTTCTCAACAAGTTATCTACTTCCACTTTTGTGAATAGGAATAAGGAAACTACTCTTCCAACACAAAAGGATAACCTACCTAAATTCAAAGACCGGTTAAAAATCTTAGAGATAACACCATATAACTCAACAGCGCAAGATTTAAGTGCACATGATGGAATTCCATCAGGTCCAGGCGCACAACTATATTTTAGAGAGCTCAAGCCTTTAAAAACGTCATCTTCAGAATTAACCAGATTAGGAATTGAAACCAAGTTAGTTATATGATATGGGTAGTTTGCGGATAAATCAGAATTAGCAGTCGAAAAGTTTCGACGCAAGTACTCAGCGAACAGATTTGAGATTTCAAAATCATCCGAGGAATCAGACCCATTAAAAGAACCATGCGAGGGATGTGTGGAAATTTTTCTTCTTGAGTTAACAAATTTAAAAAAGTATTTAGGATTAGCGAGAGAGGATTTAATGAACTGAAGTTATCTGCAATAATAATAATGTTTGAGGGAGTTAAATCTATGCCTTGCCACGGAGTGAGCGAAATAGTCAAGAGCAGAGCCACTTTTCGAATATTTTTTGAATAGCTTGTTTTTTCTGTTCTTGTTATATTTAATTGTTCTATTAAACCACGGGGGAGACTTCCTTCGAGCTCGGCACTGCTTGATCGGAACAGATGTAGCAATAGCTAGATTTACATCTAACGTCTACCAATTTTCTTGCGTGAATTCCATTGCGAAAAATTCCATCTTAAACTATATGTTTTGGGAAATTTTTACGTGTAAGTGTATACGCTTTGTTTTCTTGATTATACATGCTGCTGTTGTTAATTTTTATGCCTAGATACATAATTATTATGGTTATAAACACACATTACTTTCGATAATATATATATGCATTCCCTTTAACAGATATGGGTTGCATTTATAATGCGTACTTAAATTCTGCTACAACGCATAAATAAGTCTTTTATGGAAATATACTATCTTGTTTCATATATGTACACCAATCTGAATACAACCCATTTAAAAATGTACCCACCTATACTTTTATAAACTGGTTTTATTTACTTATAAACATAGGTCGCCATAAATACATACATATAACGACAACATTACGCACGACCGTAGGTTAATGAACAACATAACTCTAATTGAAATATAGTTGTTCTTAATACATACATTCTGGCCCTGGTAAAAGCGAGCTTTTCATATACATAAACCAGTTGATAAACATAGCCTTGTGCATTCAAACCAATGCACCTAATGTAACATAGCATATAATAATTTTTTATAAACACTAACAGGCACAACCATACCTATAAGCAATATTATAACGGCACAGTGATGTGATGGCAACCATAAACCACGATGGGCAACACCGGCGGCATTTAAGTTGTGTTACGGCAGTAAAGTGGATAAGTTCATAATTAACACGACATACATATTCACTTCGTGGATAGGACGGCTAGCTTAGCTTTATCGTTACTAGGATTGTTACATTTAGATGGTGTGCTGGCTTAGCCTAATAGTCGCGTATCCAGACTCTACGAGATCAAATGATTTTGTATTGTTGAGCACATTGCAAAACGATTTCTTTCTTGTTTTGAGCCTTAGAATAAGTCTACAAACACAACCAACACCAACTATAAATGTTCGATAAAGATTTATGCATCGAATGTTCCAAAATGTGCTAGTCTTGATTAGACCTAAATGTTTCTGTTAAGCAGCTTTGAGTAAACATGCAAAGGTGGCGTGCTAAACAAAATAATTCCCAAGAATATGTTTGAATAACAACAAACCTAATTTTATCACGTTGGGGTCAACAATTCTCTCTGCATAATTGTGCTTTTTAATTATTAGCGGAATTAGAAATAAAAACGAATGAGAAGATTTAATTAATGTTTTTGGATGTATTTTGTTACAACATTCTTTTAGGAGTGATGATAGGCTGTTTTCACATATTGGTTAATGGGCGGAGAGTGAAGTATATGCCTGTTAATTAGTCGAAGAACAACTTAAGACTAAAAACGTGTGCATACAAGGAACCAAAAAAGGAACAACAGCTGGCGACTGGCAGAAGGACTAACAACAATTGGCTGAAAATTTAGCGGGAAAACGGATTAAAAATGTCGCAATGAAGTTGGGTAACGATAACTTGCTTATAAAAGGGTATGTAAGCAGAATTTTTCCGGAACGCAAACTTAGTCGAGAGGGCCGAGTAATGAAAGTTGAATTGCAAAATTAGAACGAGAATTAAAGCGTTATAAGCAAAAATTCCTGTAAATAGTTTGTAAATATATTTTCTAATTCTTAATATCACAATTCAGCGGTAAAAACTGAATTTCAAAAGAAGTTGAATAAAAACAAAAAATACCGAAAGACGGTTTACGTTACAAAATGCTTACTGTAGCGCACGACCCTGTGCAATACACTAACTTGAACAATCCCAAACCTCTTTCTGTCAACTCATCAAAAACCTAAAAATTAAGTACTTATAAACAATGTGTAATTATACAACCTAAGTAAAAAACGGTGATCCACTTCAAAATATCTGAATCGTATTTCTGTAAAATAGTATGATAAAATAAATCATTTTAATAAACAGGAAATGATAAATGCGTGGTGCGCTTTTTAGTTTATTTAGTTAGAAACCGGTAGCGTCTATTTTACAATGTGCTATGGAAGAGGTGCGTTCCGACGCGCTTCAGTTCAGGTTACAAGTTTGCACATTTCAGTTTTGGATATCTCCATGGGCGCTATTGTTTTTACAATTCTCTCTCACGTAGATTTGGTAACTCAAAATCAATACACGGTAATCCCGCAAGCATTCTTGGAAGCCGACAAAGCAACTCTGCAATCATGCTTTAGGGAAGGTCAAGCAATAATCTCCAGGGAAGGACCAAAGAGAATAACTATCCGCGAGCACAAACAACGTGTAGTACCCTACAAAGGAAAAAGCCGCAACCACACAATAATGAAAGCAGACCAAAAAACAAGGTGGAAAAATATGGCGAGGCAAACGACGTTTTTAGCTGCTAAAAGAACTGGTACAAAGCCTAATTCTTTGACAGTTAGCCATACAGTGTTGTAGAAATTCATCAAACTAGAGACTACTTAAACAAGTATAATAACGCAACACTCAATCAGGACCACAAAACCCAAAGAGCTTTTAACAAATGCCGTTTCGAAAAGAACAACAGCACGCTCAGAAGAACATAACACACAGGGAATGTCCGAACTTAATGGAAAATTGACAGCCAAAACAATACTCACATTTTCAGGAAGCCATAAAAAATGAAGTGTCTTTCTAAAAAGAGATATTAGATAATTGACTTTCAACAAACGCTAAAACACAATTAATAGAGCATACATGTGCAGTCCGACTGTCCAAACCGTATTAAATTCCCGCGATCCCTCAAACACATACGCAACTCTTAAACAACTGCTACTAATACATTCAACATTATTCCAATTAACAAAAAAGGCTGTATAACCACGTATAAAGATAACATCTTCAACTTACTAGTCAAACGAAGACAATAGTACACATGAACGATATCCGCATATGGTCTAACAATTTCTAACAAGGACTTATATGACTCTTTGAAACTGCTATGTATGCCGCATAACTAAAAACGTTCGCATTAGCAATAAACAACGCACTAGAATATGAAAAAACTTTAACTCCAAAAGATAATATTACTAAGAAACAATATGCAACAGCATATCCACTATAACAAAAGATAAAACAATCAACATCAGAAACTATCAATAGAAGTTATCAGAATAACGACAACAGAAACTGCCGAAACTGTAATAGAAATTACCAAAACGATAACAATAATTTTCAAAACAACATTAATTCCTGAGGAAGTAGCAGTAAAGAACACGTGCTGGAAAACTATTAACAAAATAAAGAAGAAAACATAAAATTAACACTAATTAATTAATTAAGCTAACCATTTCCTAATGATTTTGATGAGTGATGACTAGGAACAACGAACTTATACATAAGCACAGGGGAAAAAATAATTACATACTAAATTCAATTAATAACGCGAGATTTTCCAAACAAACAAATGGCATAACAGTAAGAGATTTCCTAGAAAAATTGTCTTATAATATAGATTATCAAACGTACTCTCTAGCTATAAATACTAACAATACCAACTATTATCGCTATGTATTATAAAAGAAGGGACATAATAAGCATATACCACCAATTTGTGAGATAATAGCGCCTGTTTAGTTTTAAGTGCGTCTTTTTATTCGCACTGTTTATTTTAAGTCAACACATGTTATTCTTTGTATCTTTGCATTTGTACATTCACGTTTGGTTGTATGTGCAATTATTAACGTAACTGTGTTCGAATTGTTCATCCACTTGCATTTGCACAGTTATGTTTCTATGTTTGTCTGTTTCTGTATAACTGACCATAGACAACAATACCGCTGATTACATAATCCAGACCTTGGAGTTTGTCTTCGTTGTTTATATTAATTTGCTTATGAAATAGTTTTGTGACACACTTCAAGTTGTCCATATTTTTGGAATAAACAAATACAAAAATGCAAGTGCATCATTTTATATATTTTTGGTTATTGTAGTATGTAGTGAAATAATTCTGAATTAGTTTATAATAATTATAATTTATATATTGTATGTTTTCACAATAAAACTTTGTTATTTTGTTTGAAACCACATTAGTCATTCTTTATTCGCAGTTCCTTACAGTTTAATTTCTGAAGGGAACAAATAAAAACAAGTTGGTAGGACCAGACGCAACGTTTGGTCGAGTCATATCAACCAATTTGGGTTCATTTGTGTGGCTCTGGTGTGTTCTATTCACCCACTGTTTTATGTGTGGCATCTACAGCGCCGATAGATATAACAATACAGAAAGATGTAATAGTACTAAGGTATGAAAAAGAACATTTATAGCAAACGATATGATATCAAACCACATAAAACACTGAAAAACCTAGATGAAAAAGGAACACTTCAAAATTTCTGAATAACTACAGAACTACTTTAAAATCACACGGAGGAAGAGTATTTCAGTTAAGAGACGAACAGTTAGTGCAAAAAACTATGATAAACTGAACATCGGAATTGATGACAATTGATCAGGATGCGTAAAAAATTACAGAGAACACAATAAAAACACTGATACAAAATCTTCTGCAGCAAAATATTGTTCAACTCTCCACAACCCCTTATTATTAACACCCAAGAAAGGACAGACACACCAAACAATATCGAGATTAGTAGTAGATTATAGAAAATTCAACAAACAAATAGTCAACGACAAATTTCCACCAAGTGGACTAAAAGACTTAGTAGACAAATTCTGAAGGGCGTAATACTTTTTCGATATAAGACATGACGAACCCATTTTATTAAATCGAAACAGACAGAAAATCTAAACCTCTTACCACATTTTCAACTTCTAATGGACATTATCAATACATCAAATTACCTTCCGACCAAAAATTTCATCAAACTGTTCTCAAAGAAAGATAACGATAGCTCTAGCTGGGCTAGGCTCAGAAGCATTTTTACATGTAAACAATAATCCACGAACATCTTATTATGAACTTAATCAAAGTATGGGACACATTTCAAATATACAACCTAAAATTGAATGAAGAAAAATCTTACTTCGTGAAATCTGAGAAAACATATTTAGTTCAACTCATCACACCCGAAGGGATTAAATCAAATCTTACTAAATATGGTATCATACAACATGTCCCACACCAACAAACACGGACGATGTCAGAAGCATTTTGCAACTATTACAAAAGATCTTTAAAAGATTTCACCAAAATAGCCGAAGATCCAAACAAGTTATTAAAAAAGAACAAGAATTTAAATGGATAGAAGAAGAAAACAAAACATTCCAAGACTTAAAGCAACAATTAATATTCCCACCAATATTACGAAACCGCAGTTTTAAAAAAACACAGTACTAATTACAGACACATACCACTAATGAGTAATTTTATCGCAAGCCAATATAGGAAAAACCCATCCAATAGCATTGATAATAAACACGAAAAAAATAAACCAGTAATAGAAAAGGAACTGTTAGCA
Organism: Glossina fuscipes; assembly: GCF_014805625.2. Lineage (NCBI taxonomy): Eukaryota > Metazoa > Arthropoda > Insecta > Diptera > Glossinidae > Glossina > Glossina fuscipes. Next base: position 126,730 of record NW_024003803.1, read on the forward strand.
ATACACTTTGGTGTTAACCTTTTCAGACCCTATCTATTCAGTAAAAGATTTACATTGGTTACAGAGCAGACGTCACTAATACCCCTTTCTCACACAAAAACCCCACTTCGAAAGTAACAATAATTAGACAGCAGATTGTAATTTTGACATAGCATAGAAACGAGCGCAAAGAATACGAATGCCAACGCACTCTCCAGAATAAAGATAGACTCTGAGATACTTAAGGTGATATGTACAACTATCGAGGAGACGAAGAAGGCTGGCTGCAAGAGCATTCTAAAGGGATATGAAAGAGTGTATATCAATCCTTGATATAAAAAACGCAAGAAGACGAGAATAAGACTAGAATTCAGAGTAGAAATCGGCCATAAAAAATAAATACTTGAAAATACTGAAAAATATAACTGTACGCTCATACCATGCAATGAATATGCACACATAGACAAAGCATTCTTGGAAAAATTTAAATGATGAGATATTTCATGTATACAAAGAAAAAGAGAGAATAAGGAACATAAAAAACAACCGCATAAATATACTTTTGTAAACATAAAGAGAGAGAATGCACAGTTAGGACGAAAATAGAAAATTAATTGGAGAATATAATAGTGGTTTTAACGAGGGGCAACTTGGAATAAGAAAAACATTCAGAACACTAATTTAAAGATATATGGGGAAAAATATGTTCAACATGATAAAAAAATGCATAAAAACTTGCAGTACATGTCAAACTAGCAAATATATAAAAGATCGTAAAGAAGAACCAATAATTGCTGGTACACCTCCAATAAGTTTCGAAACAATTTGCGTAGATACCGTAGATCCTAAAAACTCATCAAACAATCATCGATACATATTAACAGGTTAATGTAAATTAACAAAATACGTTATACCAAGATCAATTGAAAACAAAAATCCAAAAACTCTTGCGAAAGTTTTAATAGAAGACAGTATATGAAAGTACGGACATTTTCAGGGAGTAAAGTGAGATAAAGACGTAGAATTCATACATGATCTAATAAAAGAAATTTGTGCAAGCAGCAGAAACTTTCAATACCTCATATCCCTCAACACCAATACCAATACATCATAAAACAGTATGAATCATAGAACCCAACTACGGAGTCCTAAACGAATATCTGTTATAGACAACGAAGGATGGGATAAATGGATACTTTACCTTCGTATATAACACAACACTGCACATAGACACAAACTACACACCACTGGAATTATGATTCGGAAAACAGCCATACATAAGACACGAAGATATAAGAGAACAATATGTTCCCGAATTAAGAACAAACCTTAACATCTCATTAAAAAAAGATAGAAAATACCTATAACTACCTAAAGAAGAACATACAAAAATCAAAACAAAACTATATAGATATAATAAATGTAGAAATATTATTATTATTATTATTATTAATTTCGTCAGAGAAATAAATTCTAAGACTAAACTCTTAAAAGCACTAGCATCTAAGGCTATCGGCTTTTATTAAAAACTCTACCGCACTTGAGATTCGAACCCACGACCATTGACTTGCTACTCGAGATTCCTCGCCTTCGGCTACTCAGGCGGATAAAAAAATGTAGAAATAGGAGACCTATTATTAAAGAAAATATCTAATGGAAACAAACTACAAAAACCCTACATAGGTTCACACAAAATAGCAAAAATAAAAAATAGACATTAATGATAAAATTAAAGAAACACCCGAAAACCTAATAAAAAATACAATACCTGATTAAATAAAAAAACCAACAATCTACTTGGATATTACTATTATAAATTTTATATCCATACTTATTACGCTAATACAACCTACATTAACATAAGAAAATGATTTCCTTGCCAAATAAGCAATTTTCTCAAAAGCCGTACACAACAAAGTGCATTACATTAACCGTACCGCACAATAATCAAAGCACTTTCTCTTCCTCAAAAACCTATTAAAAAATGTGTTTAGTTAGACACCGGTTGGTCCAATTTTGTACAACGGACAAGGTGCGCTCTAGCGCGCCTCAGTTCAGGTCATAAACTCATACGTTTCCATCTTGGAGATGCCCTACGACACTGCTATTTTGCAACTCTCACTCGTAAAGACTTCACAATCCAAAATCACCACAGTACATTTGCAAATTTTTATTCATCTTTTGAAATTTTAAAGCTGTTATCTTTTAAGGGTTTTAGAAATTTAAACTCCATTATTTATTGCTTTTTTACTGATTCATCCGTATACATTGGCAGTAAACCCATACAGACATAATCTAAGAGTGTTCCTTAAAAAAAAATGGACGGACAGAAAAAGAATAATCACTAGATTACCTTCTCAAGCGAACTTACATTATCCTAGGTGCATCAGGAGAGACTAGTACCGTAATTAATTACAACACATATTATTCTCAAGTCTCAAGTCAAGTGATCTCAAGCTGTATGACTTTTCATTCCTTAAGAATGATTTCTCAATCTACATGGAAGGCTTCTTTCGCACAATGTCTAACGTATCTTCGCGACTAAATGTCATCGATCTATCGTTCAAAGCAATTATTTGACTGAATAACTTGTACATTTGTCTCTTGGTTTTTATTTATTGTCCGAATAACAAATAGTATGATGAAAATCTCACGGATGAATGAACTTTAGATCTGAAAGCATAACAAATATTACTTAGGAGCTCATACCAGTTTTTCTGATGTGAATTAACATATGATCTAATTATTGCCAAAATTGATCTTTTTACTCGTTCTGCTACGTTTGCTTGGTGTGAATGTAAAGCAGTGAAAGTATGGAAACCATTATATTTTCTTAAGAGTTGTTCAAATCGGCTCGATTTAAACTGTATGCCGTTGTCTGACACAACAGTTTGAGGTACTCCATGTGTGTGGAAAATTTCTTTTTCCAGATATTTGGTAGATTACCGTTCAATTTTTTTACCGGTTTCAAAGAGATGTATTTACTAAAATGGTCCAAAACGAGGAATATGGAAATGTGTTCGGATGTTTTCCTAGGATAAGAACCCAAGAAATCTACATATAATTTTTGGAACAATCTTTCCGTAGGTTTTGGTTTGCCTATAGGTGGCCTAAGGACATAAATTTGTCAATAATATTAAGGAACATATAATTTCTTTAATATCATTGACCAAGTTGGACCAATAATAAAATCTCCGTACCTATTCTATTATTTAGTTGATTCCAGGGTAAACTAATAGTTAGTGGTCATGGGTTTTGGATATCACTTCGTTTATTAAACCACAAGGTAGCCATAATTTCCAAGAAAGGTCATCATGTAACTGATCTCCCATTCTTCGCTATAAAAAACCTTGAACAATTCTTATAGCCGGTACGTTTTTTTAATGTTGGATAAAATCTTTCATTAAGTTCTCCTCTGATTGGAAATGATCAGATATTAAATCGGCAAAAACACTATAACCATCTTCCGTCAAACTGTTAATATTTAGGCAATCTTTTCAGACCTTTTTAACAGCATGGGCGCGTGAGAGTGTATCTGGCATAATATTTTGGCTTTCTTTACGATGAGTCTTGAAAACATAGCATTGTAACTTTAACGCTCATCTTGGCAACGTAGAGCTTAAATCACGTTGAGACATTAACTATTTTAAAGATGCATGATCTGTTATTTTCATGAATTCCTCATCTACGTATGGTTTACACTTTTTAATGCTCAGTACAGCTGCTAGGCATTCGTTCTTCGTCACAATACCAGAAATTTTATCAGGATTCGTTTGAATGGTATTGTTTCCAATCACATGGCCGAGATATTTGCATTCTTCCCTGCAAAACTTGCTTTTTTCGACAATTATTGTTAATCCGGCATCATGTAGCTCCTTCGCTACTACATGAATGAATTTAGACGGCGTTCAAAATTACTTGAAACAATCAAGACATAATCGAGGTATACGAACTCTTTATTTTTTAGTTCAGGAGCAATAACTTTATCCATTAATCTAGACATGCTCTGAAGCGCGTCGCAAAGTCCGAAGGTCATCACTTTGTATTGATATAGCGAGCGATCAAGTATCGTAAACGCTGCCTTATCCCAAGAATCTGGATGTAAGAAAATTTGCCGAAAAGCGTCTTTCAGATCTACGCTGGCTAAAAAATTTACTGTAGGAAGTCTACTTAAACTTCCATCAATATTAGAAACCGGATATGCGACCTTAATTGTAACCAATAACATGGCAAAGCCTATTTTAACCCGGTCTTCTTACCAACTCATAAGATGAACCTTATAGACTTTCCGATTCTTCAATAACTCCTAATTTTATCATACAGTCTATTTCATCGTTCATTAATTATTCGACTGGAGGTGATACAGGATAATGCCCTCGTTTGATAAGTTTGGTAGCGCCAACATACATAACATGACTTATTAGATGCATTTTACCTAAACTCTCATTGGCATGCGACCGGAATTTGTTCATTACCTTTTGTGGTTGTTCCTTTTGAATTTGCGTTAAATTAAGTGTAAATGTAGAAGTCAAAATAGTGGCATCAAAAGGTACTAATTCTGTAAAAAATCCAGCCGATAATATATTAAGCGTTTTCCAAAAGTCACACCTGAGAAACAGCCATCTTTACAATAATGATATAATAAATATGCTTCTACACTTTGAGTCGTCCCATCAGCGGTTTGTAGAACTTAAGTAATATGTTTGCACGGTTTTCCAGAGTTCACATATGCCGTTGCTAAATCAGCTCTAATCTATTTTATTGATCCTGTGGAATCCAGCAAGCCATTCAATCTTTTATCAACTATTATAACTTTTGCATATGATTGGATATCGTTCCATTTTTCAAATATTCTAAATGCAATATTTTTTGCAATATTTAACATTATTTCAAAACTTTTCTATGCGTTTTCTAAATCGGACAATGTTTTTATATTTTACGCTTTTTAATACTTTCTGTTGAAATAAACTATTTTCCCGAAGGCGTAATTGTCTAAGGTGTATTGGAAATTCCCCTCCAAAAGTATCTATCACTTCATTGTCTTCAGATAGTACAATATTAACTTTTGATTGTAGCATTGCATATATTTCATAGTAATCTGTGCACACGCCATTATGTTTTTTGATCTATTGCAATTAGCATAATTTGCTTCGTAGACATTAGCTCTTCCACACCCATTCGGTAAAATTCTGCAACGCACTTATGTTTTTCATATCGCATGCTGCCTCCTTTGAATATTACGTACAAAATTTTCTCTTTTAAAACAAATATCTCTTAAATGGCATAAAGAACATACATTTACATTTAATATTTCATATTGAATTTCTGGTAAAAGGTTTTTACGGAAAATCTCGACAGGATGCCATTCGAAGAAGGTTTTATTCTGTTGATCTACCAGTTCCAATATTGACTGATAAAAAGCATGAACGCTTTCACTATTCTTCTGCTTCCCTTCGCGTATCAATTCTTTGACGTCCATAGCAGTGCGCGACTCCTTATATTGCTTACCCATCGATTTATAATGTCTTCAAAACTATTCGTCGAACAAAACGCTGGCATTCCGGCTTAATAGCTCGAAAGTGCTATTTCAAGTTAGATTTGTGAAAGCTTCTACTCTATATATAAAAGCGTTGACACTTTATTATTTCTTGTAAATTTCAATTTCCAAATATCAATTACTTGACTAATTTTATCCGGACGGACAATCAAATCACTGCTTCTAATAAAGTTTGGCGGAGTTGGGTCACAAGTATTTGTTAAATAAAATGCTTTATCCGATTACCTAATTGAGTCTGGTTTATCTGGATTCTAATATTCTTCATTGCCCCACCTACACTCTTTCCAACTGCAGGCTCAACTGAAAACGTAAAAATATAACAACTCTTTTCTGCAGTGAAGTCATGATTTCTGTAACTATATCTTTTTGTTGTTTGTTTGTTTGAATTTGATATGGATTGGACCTTTTAACTTAAATTTAGATCCATAATCCAGAAACTTTATAGAAATCCATTGATGATATTCAAAATTTCACGTGATGATGAAATATTGATGCTTTTTTACTAAGATTTTTTTAATTTTTTGCTTTCTAGGTTATGTTTGACTCTTTATTTCTTTATTTCAATTGAGTAACACGCTGAAGTTGGTTGTGTACACCCCAACGACAGCATGAAGACTCTAACTATATCAAGTAATTGACTATTCTCCTCTTCATTTTGCGCTTGATGATTCGTTTTTGTTAATTAAAGAATTCCTTATATTATTTCTATTAAATATTGCTGCGTCACAATCAGGACAGGTGCTATTTGTTTTTGCGTATTTTGCAAAGCACGACTTGTGAAGAGTATGTCCACAAATAGTTCGTTTTCGACGTTTTACAATTGTAATCTCTATATATATTCTTTTTAAACAAAGCCTGAACAGCGATACTCCAAAGTTCGTTGATGGAGTGAAAATATTTATATTTTTACGACAAAACAACAAAAAAAACTGTTTATTATAACCATACCCATCTGAACTTGCCACTTTCTCCTCTCAGCAGCAGTAAACAGCTGAACAGAGCGCAGGAGAGTAGTAATAATTGAAATTAATAAAGCAGCTGGTGCAAGTTTGACAATTTGCAAGCTTGCAATTCCATTTTGCAGAAAAAATTCTAATTGGTATACTTCAGGATTGCAATTCCTAACTATTACGTAACATTTCAGTAGTAATTGCAAATCTCTAGGGTACACTACTTCTTTGCAGATATTACATAATTGCAGCAGAGCCATACCAATTACAAGCAACGTTCAAACTCGTTAGAATAGTTTCGCGCAAGTTAACATGTATTTTCATTTCCATACGCATGTATTAATAATAACTTGTAATTTTAAAAAAGAGTGTATGATATTGGGATTCCTCATGTTTAATAGTTTGTAACAAAAAAGCTGATCTTGTGGGCCCTAAAAAAAAAACACACTGATACACGGAATAAAAACAAGTTAGAAAATTGTATTCAGATGTAATTAATATATCCAGGTAATTTTAGCGTTACTAATCTTAGTAAGCATATCTATTATGATAAATGAGCAGTAAGCATTTAAATAATTTCGACTAGCATAACCATTTACGCAATTTTTGTTATTACATTTTTTTTTAGGACCTAATTTTAATTCTTAGCAACATAAGCATTAATTGTAAGTAAATTTTAGTATACAGGACACACTTGGTATAATAAAAGAAATCAATCGTTGATCACTCAATAATCAATCAATGATAAATCAAAGATTCGTAATATCCTAAGAACCATGTAAATCGCGAATGTCGCGAAATCTAATACACGCTAGCGCGAAAGATTAAATTAACCTATGATTCAGAAAATCATTTATAATTTTTTTTTTTTTTTCATTTTCTATCTATCCCAATGAACAGACGAGTGGACGGACATACTTAGGACCGATTTGGCCCATTTTCAATACCAACCACAGCTTATTATTTTTGTGTCGATTTTGTTGATTCTTGATATTAATACCGCTACAAGAAAATGTGTGGTTTGTATAATATCGCCTTCCGAACAGGATCTTAATTCGTTAAATAGTAAGTCTCACTGATAGTCGTCCAACACAGTGCGCTTCGTGCTTAATGACCTATTCCATAACGAATATGTGACAATTTGTGTGCGCTTAAAGTTATCCCATATATGTAAAATTCTACAACCTGCTCGAGATTTCTCTTGATAGTCCAAAACGATCGTATGCCAAAACAAGTTCGTAGAAACTAAAGAATTAGCATAGGAACCGACATAGAATAGTTTATGATTATTTTTATATTCTTTTCTTCCGTAAATAAAAACGCGTGTTCTTTCTTAATTTAATATCAGATGAGTAGAAGTTTCACTTTATTCTGGCGTACCAACTCTGAAGAATAATAGTGCCAATTCTTAGCAATAACACGAATATCGTGTATTCACTTTCCTACTTAAAAGCATTATTAGACCTTGCAATATCCTCGTTCAGTTTCAACTTACTTTGAAACGTATAACTTTGGCCCTTTAAACATTAATTCCTTCTTGTTTTTCATGTAATTCCACCGCGTAATCACCAATTTGTGGAATGAATGTCGCTGGTTTAAACATATCAACTGATATGGTTTTCCTTGCGTTGTTGGTTTCAATTAGTGCGTTTAACAACTTTGTAAAGTTCAGAAGAGTTGCAGAGACTTCAAAACAGAATCGTTCTTTAAAAACTTAAAAGAACACGTTTTCATATCTAGAAGAGCACACCAGAGTCCACTTCCGTGTCAACTTACCCTGCAAGTTTGTGTTTTTTGGCCAGGGAGCTGTAAAGTTTTACCACAAACTAATTCAACAGGTAACCAGTGTCAATATTTGTTAAACAGCGAAGCCCAAGAAATACTACCGGCCACTTTCTGTTAGTGTGACATATAATAATATTGTTAACGTTCGATACGATTTCTCAAATTTTGTTTCTTTGAGGCACTGTTCCAACAGAGACTTCATTAAAACGTTGTTTCCAAGCTGCTCCTATTACAAAATTGAAAAACATCAATTCAGTTAGAATTAATCTAAAGTGATAGGGATGACTCTGCGATCGGTTTCATTTACCATTTCTATTTTGACTTCTTTTAAAATAATTTAAAAAAATTAATAAGAACAAGAAATTGACTAAGGCCATGGGTCTTATTTTTCTATTACTTTTGCACTTTCTGAATTGAATAATAATATTTTTGTTGCTGTTAAATAGACTAGGTAAGACATCGAAAATGTTTTTTAATAAGTGTTGATAATTCAATTATTTGTAACTTGAAGCTGCAATTTATTTGGTTTAGAGTGTTTTTGATGGATACATGCTGAAACTACTGACACATCGGTTCCTGTATCTATGAAGAATATACTACAGTTTCTAGGTTTTCATTTTATGTTTGCATGATGCTTAGTTTGTTAACCAAAGCACCAAACTTCAAGTAATACCAACATAAACTGATGACAACAATAATGATTCCAGAGATGTGGTCCTTTCACTACAAAATGTGCGATATGACTTTTCTACAGCGGAGATTAATTTATTTCATGAGTCTCTGTCATGGTCTTATTTTTCATTAGATCCTTAATGTAGAAGCCGACAATTTAATGTAAGAAGCGATGAAGTATGTTTCTTTGATTATTTATATATTATTTTCTTCCATAATAAAAAAAAAAATTAGGGTTATTTCATAGTTTAACGACAAAGGAATTGCGTTTTATCCGGGCGTACCAATTATTAACAGTTAGAGTGGTACTAATTGTTTCTTTTCAAGTAGACATGGAATGGTCTTCCGAATTAAGCGAAAATCTTATAAAATTGCGCAGAAAGTTTAAAAAAGTTAAAAAAATGTGTGTACCTAGAGCACTTACATACTTCTCTCGCCTGCGAAAAATCAACTTGTAGTGTAGCGTGCGGTACTTCACCGCCGTCTACGCCTCAATCTCATACGTAGTGCCATGTTGCTTGCCGCCATTCCTCTTTGTTTTCACAGTCAACGACAAAAATTGTGAATTGAAGAATACCGGTTAAGGTTTGGCTTGTTCCATCCTTGCCTACAAAGAATTAGCGTTTCCTCTATCATAAGCTCAACTTGCAATACAAATATTATAAATAAGTCGGTAAGTACTCCTGTCATCTGTGCTGGAGTGGCAAGCGTATCTCCTCATTGTGGGGCCATCCAGGCTAGTCTGTCTACGTCTCCAAAAAATATTATCCACCTCCCGCTCTTGCTATCGAGTGTATTTCCTTGGCACCATGCTGAATAAGTCGAGCAAGTTGCACAAGCAAGTCTGCTTGACGATAGTACCCCCTATAAAGGCAATATTCGTATCAAGACTGGCGCCTGACACATCTGAGGATAGCATAAAAAGTTAACTGGCTGCGAAATTTCCATCGGTGAATTGGAAGTGTGTTAATATTTTAAAATTGAGTCCATCTCAACATAAAGCTAGTTTGTTTTTTAAGATGTTAGTTCCGACGGAAATGGAAATTTGATTATATAAATCATAGCGGCCGATTGGATTCTTAATAAAGGCATTCATACCTAGGGATCGACCTCGTAATACTAATTCGGTATTTGTGCCGTCCTTAAAAACTTAAATATTTCTTCAGGCCCAGTAACTTTTACCAAAATGTTAGAGGCCCAAACTCAAAGATTCGTTCTACTTTTTTAAATGAGGTGAAGGTAGGAGTTGTCCGAAAAATGTTCATAATTCTTTCCCAGTTTTCAGCAAGGATCGATTGGGTCGCATTAGTGGTGATGTTTTAATTGCCATATCTGTTTCAATCCCGTTCTATTCAGCGGAATGTTCTACTCTTCCTGACGTTGAATTTATTGTCATTCGGGCGCGACTTACTAGTAAACACCGATATGCAGTTTGCTCCCTCAAATCCATATATCTGTATTTACAAGAAGCATGTTGCCCTCTGTTTTGACGTGACCGAAAACTCTTAACCTGCTATTACAGTGATAGCGTTGGGAATCTTATATTTACCGCTTGGGGTTATAGTGATAATTCTGACTGTATGGTCCTTACTTCAACATCTGATAGAGCTACTGTGTTTTTCAATGAATTATTTTATTGTAATTTACTTTATTACAACCGTACTCCTAACTGTAACGGCCGACTGCGTGATCTTGGCTTTACCAATTTCCCAGAGATAGCTGTAAATTAGTGTACACCTTTTAGTTTACCTGAGGATTCGTACCAGCCAGAAATCTGCATTTCTTTCATTACATACATAATGGACCGTTGAAACATTCTAGTGCTTCTTAACTTCCTTGATTTTTAAAAAAACTAATATTTTACTGCTTAAATCTCATTTTTGATACATTATGCTTGGTGATGAAAAATTGCAAGTTGAGTATAGTACCTAAATAGTTTGAGCGAATTGTTACTCAGGATTTAGCTTTTCGTATCAAATCTTATATTTTTCCATTTTAGCATAGGTTTCTAAAAGGAAGTTCAATTGTTACTAATTTTTTAGAGTTTACATGCCATGTTTTCAAAGCTTTTTCTAGTGACTCTTCCAAGGATGTCGTATATACTGATTTCAGTAAAGCCCTTGACTTTGGTCTTCAAACTCCAAGCCTCTGGCTTCCGCTTGTAAATAGTGAAATGGGTACTCTCTGATCTCCTCTCAGTGATTAAATCCAATCATATCTTAAAGTACGTTGACGATGTTAAACTGTTTTCTTCCTTCTCCTTCGAATCGAAATCGCATCAACTTCAAATTGACTTAAATAATTTAGTTACATGGTGCTCGTCAAATTTTATGAAATGGAATCTAAAAAAATGCAAGAAGCTTTCTTCTTCATAGAGGCAGCCACTCAATACTGAATATTTCTCACAAGATGGAAAACGTACAATTGTTAATTGATTTAGGAGTTCTATTCGACGGTTCTATTCAAAAATTATGTTTTAATTTGCACGTCAAGCTCTCTTTAAATAAAGTCTCTAAATTCTACCCTAGGCTTCATTAACAGGTGGTCCAAAGAGCTTAAGGATGCTTACGTTACACCAATACTTAAGTACGCCTCTGTTGTGTGATCTCCTTCTTAAAGGTATTACGTATGTTCAATTGAATCCATTCAAAGCCAATTCCGTCTGTTTGCCCTTGGGAATTTGGGTCTGGATCCCCTCGTCTGTCTGCCTCCTCATGAAAATAGGTTGCTTCTGTTTTTCGAAACAAACACTTGAAAAACGTGAATTTTTTCTTGGTGTTTCCCTCTTAATTAAGTCAATAATATATATACTTTAATTTCCCTAACCTAGTATAAGATTTATTCTTAAGAGTCATCCCCGTTTGGCTGGTAATTTAGTTTAGCTGAGTTTCATGTGCTGATCGTCTTTCGGGGTCTTTACAAGTTTTCAAATTATATATAAACCTTGTTTTTCTTTTTCAGCAATTTTTTCTAAAAAATATTATTCTAAAAAAACTTTTCTTGTAACCCCTAATGTAAATAGGCAACTCCAAAAATTTTGCTTTCGTCTAATTTAAAGAATATGAAAAAAAGTTCTTCAAAGTTACTGTGCATAGGTAAAGCAAAAAAAAAAAAAAAAAAAAATTAGAAGCCATTCAATAGTCGGTGCGATTATAGATATAATTAAGAATAAGTCCAAAAGCGAAAATTAAAAATAAATTTTTCATTCATACGTGCTCACCATTGGCAAAATGAAGTAGAATTCATACAGAACACCACCTATAACTTAGCTCTACCTAGCCATTTTTGCCGAGAAATTTTGAAAATTGCAATTGCAACAAATGGTCGAAAAAGTAGACCGTATCGAACCATTTTGAATAGCGTTCGTTCTTGAGCCAAAGTGCGTCTATGTACCAAATTTCAACAAAATATTTTAAAAATTGCGACCTGTATCTTGGACACAACTTTACATGGACAAAAATCACACGGCAGGTTCAAATCAACTCAGATAATGATTCTGAATCGATCAGTATAATAAGAGGATAGCCTATATTAAGCCTTTCTAGATGTTACATACGTCCGCAGTAATTAATATACCTTGTAGCACAAGTGATGTAGTGTGTAAAAAGTGAAAACATTCGGAATATATGCTATCAATATAAACGTTTCTTAGTATTTTGTTCTTCATGTGACGATTGTTTTGCATGCTTTCTTTGTATGACTTTGTATTTCCGATTCATTTTTTTCTTTACTCCAGAAATCGATTTACGGGGTCGTTAGCGAGCTAACTGGATAGCGAATTTGCATTTTGGGTTGATGGCTCTCGTTGTCGAACAACCGTTAACAAGAAATGGGTTGATTGTACTCGATAGTGTATGAGCGTTTGTTCGATATCGAATGTAGAATAACATATACTGGCTCGAAAGCAAAATAGCTAGCGAGCTTCATGTTGAACTAGTGAGCTTTATGTTAACTTCACAATTTCCAAAACGTTAACAAGAAAAATAAAACAAACTAAGTACGTTCTATGCTTTTATTTGTTGGTACCATAATATGTGAAAAGGGATAAATAGTTGTGAAATTAGCGAAGAAATTCACGGGAGCAACAAAAATTTGGATATATAGGATTGCACTAACAAATATCTTGGAAATGCCATATTCTCTGCCTGGGCAGTCTACACCCAGACAAATTTAATATGGAAATTAAAAATATCAAGTTATTGATTAAAAGAAAAAATTAGACAGTTTAATTAAAGGATGTTTTTTTAAATCAATTGATTCACATTAATTTTATATACTTCCTAATTTTTTCACCAATTTTTTTAAAGTTGCTCTTAAAGTTTTCGACGTAAATTTCTACCTATACTTGCTTAATCGAAAACATTAGACAAATCTTTAATGTACATGATTGCGTGAGGAATATGTTAAATGGAAACCGTATATAAACTTACCTTTGTGGCAAAGACACAACATTGCTCAAGATTATCCTTGGATATTTACATGAGTTTCACCCGCCGTCGCCTCTCTACGCAGACTTGTACGCAATGATGGGTACAATATGACAGGATCCTTTGCTTTTTAGTTGCTTCAGGTTACATATATTATGTGTTGAACTTTGTTCTATTTGTTATTGGTTCAACAGATTTCAATTATATCCTGCACCATTCGTGGTACAAGGTATATTAAGTTAGTGCGGTCGTATGTAACGCGCAGAAGGGCTTAAGATGGACCCACCTTTTCTTACACTGATCGATTCAGAATCATTATCTGAATTGATCTAAGCCTGTCTATCCGTCTGATGTCTGACCATGTGAATTTGTGTTCAAGCCACAGGTCGCAATTCTTGAGACATTTTGATGAAATTTACTACAGTGACGTGTTTTGGCCCAAGGACGAAAGCGGTTAAAATGGTTCGGATCGGTCCACTTTTCGACCACTCCCCACATAACGCTCTATTCTGAAAAGTCGTTATATGAGAAGAAATCGTAACTTTCAAAATTTCTCGGCGAAATTGGCTGAGTGGTAATGTTTGGGCATTCTAAATTGGTATGGAAAGTTTGGACCGGTTCGGGCAATTTTTGAATCTTCATATAACGAAAACTGAAGTTTACACGAGAAATAGCTATAATTTTCAATGCTTCATGAAGAAAATTATATCTTAATATTAATTTAACATGCAAAAATTAACTCTACCAAACTTTGACCTTCTCGGCCTATTTTTTGGATGCTACCTGACCTTTTAGATACGACCTGATAAAGATTTTGATGTAAGTTGACCCTTTGTAGAGCAGCAAATTTTAATATGTAATATGTGATGTGAATTGACCCATAATATTATAGTATCTTCATAAAAAAATGTACCCTACAAAATTTTGAACATTTACGCCTATTTTTGGATCCTGCCTTATGTAAGGATTAAAGTTGTACTACGTTAGGTTGCGGTTTGGGCCATCTTCCCCAGAAATATGCACATGAAAAACTTGCCTTTACATTGAAACAGGATATAACTTTTGTGTTCTATAATAAAAATAAGAATTGTGTTAGAAAATGTGGTGTAGGGTATTTAAAGCTCAGTCTTGTCTTACTTGTATTTTTATAAATATTTTTTTCAAAGTTATATTTCGTTTGTTTACTTATATAATTTTCTATTTCCTCTACGCATTATTTTTGCTATGATGATGATTTCACAAATATTTCGTTGTAAATGCAACGAAAGAGAAGCCTAACTCGATACAGAAGTTATCCAGTACCATCAACCCAAAAGGCATATCGTTTTTATGTTTCGTGTTGTACCATAATACGCTAAAGAGAACCGTAAACCGACCCAAATTTCGCCTTTATAATAACACACGTCTTTTATCTCTCTTGCAAAGCCTTGGCGTTCTTTATAAATCCCCCATCAAGTAATACGGAATTGAAACTATGCTATACAGGATGAATTTTATATAAAATTGAGTTTGTGTTAGGATTTCTGTAAACAGTGTAACAAAAATACCGTTAATATAATTCAGTAGAAGATACCAAGAAATTTGTGAAAAAAGAGATTTGTAAATAAGTTTCAACAAAAAAAACAAAAACCTCACAACGCACACAGGGCTGCTGAGAACTTAGTTCTACTCTAGGAGATTAAAATCTGTTAACTGTTACCAACGACTTTGTTCTTTACTTTGAAACCTGGATACGTACTTTTGACAACGCTTAGTGCAGATAATTAACTGTCACAAAATTTTTGTATGGTAACACCTTTTCTATGAATTCTCGAGAGAAAAGGAAAGATAAAAGAAATACCCATGGAAAGTGGATGTATTTCAATATAAAGGGGGCAAAAGAAACCATAAAATATTACAGACAGTGGACATGATGGAGCAGAGGTTTTATATTTAATACGTTTTGGAATCGCAACAATCTGAAATTTAGTATGTGTCCATAATATATAAATGTGTTGTATATAATTGTCGCAAACTCTTCAGTTGCTCTTAATAGTTTTCAGTTTACCCGATCGCGCCACACAGTACTAGTAGCGACAACCAACATTTTTCACTATTCTAATTACTTGTTTAAATAGGTTATGAACTTACGGTTCTCATAGTAGAAACCACAGAGTTATCGCTTGAATCGCTACTGGAATCTTTGATTATGGCGCACTTTTCCAATATAATGCCTTTTTTTTTAGATTTTGCTGTAGGCAATGCACCAGAAACGTTACGTACGCAGTTGGATGAAGAATTATAGTATTTGCTGGCACAGTGCGGAGACGTCGATTGAAATTCTTTGTCTCTATTGAAATCTGGATGATCCGGTATTGTTATGCATGTCAAAATGGAAGGATCTACACCACAAACTTTTTTGCGTCTTATATATGTCAGTAGCACAGAAAAGAATAGCAAACTAAGTAAAAAAGATCCAGCAGCAATAAAACCTATAAGAAACATTTTCAAATTGACGCCACATTTTGCTCCTGTGTACCATAGGAAACATTCGCATATGTAGCTATTTGATTTTAAGCCGCTTAAAGTACATTTACCCTGATACTGACATTGAGCGCAACCAATTATTTCTGCCGAACACAAACGTCCAGGATGTACGTTATTTTTGGAGAGATCGATAAAGCCTTCACGACAACTGCAAGTGTAGGTGCCTTGAAGGTTGAAGCAGTGTGCATTTGAAGAGCAGTCGTGAAATTTATTGTTGTTGCATTCATCGAAATCTACATAAAAGAAAACGACATTTACAATATGAAATTTTTGATATATTCTTTTTTCATAAAGGATGTAAATAAATTTGATACGAAAGTAAATGCAACAAATTTGTTCAATTCACAAATCAAAATAAATACT
Source organism: Glossina fuscipes (assembly GCF_014805625.2). Taxonomy (NCBI): domain Eukaryota; kingdom Metazoa; phylum Arthropoda; class Insecta; order Diptera; family Glossinidae; genus Glossina; species Glossina fuscipes. The sequence continues at coordinate 142,989 of NW_024003803.1, forward strand.
TTCACATGGCCACTTTATTAATAATAAAGTTTTACTTTTTTCGTATTTTAACTTCAGTTGGAATAATTATTTTTTTTTATTTATTTTCGCCAAACTTACATTATTATATTTATATACACATTAACGTGATTCTGCTTCACATGAGCCTTATTGAGACTGACAATTAAACATTTACTTCATTAAAATTTCTACCAACTTGCCTAATTTCATGTACTATGTGTAGTTCTTTTTTAAAACTTGATACAAATTGTGAGTTTTTAAGGAATATTGGCAAACTATTATGCTCTAAACCATTTTAATGCTCAATTCTCTATTTCTTAATTTCCAAGCGACATCTTGTTACCCGTATATCAGATCCACGTTTGGCGTTAAAATGGTGTTCATTTTGTTGTAACTGAATTGTGTGCGATCCTATATTATGCACAAGTTTGTACATGTATATCAACAGCTGTTTTTTATGTAGGCCAGATACGGGTGGAAATGTTTGGTCCACGTCCTTATAAACCGATGTTGTTGAAAACGCCATTGGCACTCGAAATATATTTTTTAGTGCCTCGTTTTGCAGAACTTGAAAAAATTTCAAGTCGTTATTCCTCTTATAGGCATAAACAATGAATCAATAACTTTTTCTCCTTTGAAATAATGACTGAAATATTAACAGTTTCGTCCTCTCATTTAGTTTATGTCTTAATTTAAACATTACGCCTATGATTGGAGAAAATATTGTTTTAAGCTAATGAATATGCTTATGCTAAGGAACGTTGTTCCGTGGATGCACTCACGATTATTTCACTGCAGTTTCTTCTGAAATTATATTTGCATTTAGTATGATAATGTAATTATGATTTCTCCTTTTTATTGGTGTCTAAATGTGGCAATTTTCGTTTTGCTTGGGTTCAAAGCCAACTTATGAAGTCTTGCATAATTTGGGATTACGTTAGTGCCACTATTAACCAACGATTCTAAGTAAGTATCCTGATTATATGGGTAGAGCAGATATAAGTAATCAGCATATATTTGTTTTTGACCATGTAATCCAATGTTATTTATATCATTCAAGAAAATTATGAATTATAATTGTCCCAAAATTCTTCCTTGCGCTACTGTAGTTCGTGATATGTAGGAGGTGTTCTATATTTTTGCTCAGAGATGCTCCTAGGATGGCTACACCTAAAAGAAATTGCCAGTAACTTTCGCTTATCTAACATGCGAACAGACGAAATCTTAACCTACCAAACGAAGATCCCATGTGCCCCTTTCAATACCCATCCAGTCTTTTGGTCTCCCTTCAGTCCCAAAACAAGTTTGTGGTAGACTCCGAAGTTGGGGCCGAAGACTCCTTTCAATCTACTTTCCTTTCATTATAAAAAGAGAACTTGGCATATTTTTAAGAATAACAATCTATAATATAAAATACTTTGATTACAAATATATATTTACAGCACCCCAAAGTAAATTCCAAAATGCTTCGTGCTTATAGAAAACGTCAATACAAATACACATTACCAAAATTACCCTAAATTAGTACAAGTAACTGACATATGCGAGTCAACTCCAACATCTTAATAGTCCTTGGTAGCTTAACAACAACGCTCTCCTGTTTATTCACACATTCTTACTTTGACTGTATCCACTGTATCATGAACACATTAATTGGCATCGTCTAAATGATATACTTTCCATTGCAGCCAATTGGCATACAATTCTTCGTCTAGTTTGTGTTCTTAAAAGTATAGTTTGCGACTTTTTTGCGGTACCTTTTGTATGGTTGAATTTTTATGATTAACGTTGTCTTTTGGCATTTTCCTCAATATCGCATATAGTAAGAACAAAAAAGTAAAAGTTTCTTCACAAATTTTGCAGTTTTTAGGAATTAGTTTAGTTTCTTTTATTTTTCTTTCAGACTATTCTTTACTTAAACTGAATTCATACATGTTTGCTTACGAATTAATTATTAACAAAATATGTTTTCCGCTCTTTTCTTAAAACATCGTACAAAAATTTTTTGGTACATATTTATTAACGCCACCCCGGCAAAAATATTATTATTAAAATATTATTATTATTAAACTAAAAACTATTAAAATATTATTATTTTTATTATATTTAGAAGAAAAAAAATTTTAACTTTAATAATAATATTTTTGCCGAGGGGCGTTAATACATAAGTACCAAATTTTTTTCTGTCTTTATACTCTGTGTATATATTCGCTCTAAACCAAACTTTTTTTCTAGTCCTTTTATTTTTCTGGTTCCTTGGTTGTGTTAGCGCACCATGACGAAGAAAATGTTGACTTAGTTTATTACGCCTTTATTACGAAATTGCTTTTGTTGTTGTTGCAATACAATGAATTGCACGTATAGACGATTATGTTTATGGCGATATTGGTTGGGCAATACCATATTTAGGTAAAAAAAAAAGTAATTTAACTAACACGCAACTACACATAATGACTGATGTGTATTTCAGTAAAACTCACGATAGGTAAAATCTCTACTGTTTTTCTACTAAAATATGCTACCTTTTTATGTGACATTAAGTGCAATTTTCAGATTATCTTTAATTTTCTATGTAAGCCAGATTTCCTTTTTCTTTCAAAGTACCGATAACTTTTTCCTCATTCTATATCAAAAAAACAAACAAGAATTTATTTTATATCAAGTTTTTGATGACAACGCAATGAATGGCGTTTTGTTCTTAATCGATTATTCATATCTCTTTTCTTGGCTTATATCTTTTACTAACTTTAGATACATTCAGCATTTTTTTTTCTCTTCTCACGATAACTTAGCCAAATTTATTCTTAGTAGATTTTTTTGTATGTCGTTTTGTGCGCTTAATGTAATTTTCAATTATAGCAATGTATATTCATATAATGTATTTCATTGAGAATTGTCGCTAAATTAACGATCAGTGCATCTGCTGTTTTTCTTTAATTTACATTCTTTTCTTTTTTTTCTTTTCTGTTTTTGAGTTAATTATTTTCTCTTCCTGGCAAGTATCAAAACCATCAAACTTTCAATTATTTTTTCTTTCAACCAAAACTTTTCTACTTTCTTCAAATAATAATTACTTTTTCAAAATTCAACAACTTATTTCTTTTTCATTCGACGTTCTTCTTCTTCAAGTCATTAAACTCTTTCCCGCGCGAGAGCTTAACAATCCTGCCAATGCATCATTGTATTCACTTTTAGGAAAAAGGAAATGAAACAAGATTATTATGTTAAAGGCTTATAGTAGCATTATTTTTCGAATATTTTATCGATTTTAGACAAAATAAATATTGGGTGATTCGTTTTCACCATACTTACATGATAATCTTATGGCAACGACATATTTTCTACACTATAAGTAAACCAGGAAAAGTATAACTGTTTATAGTTTCATTCAAATATTAATCTCTACGATATCTTATTAAGCTATCTAAGCTCAAAATCAAACCACCAATCGCTGCCGCATTAGTTTGCGCCGGTCTAAAATACTTACAATATCCATCAACTGGTCGGAGTGCATTCCAATTTTCCTCCGTATCGTTATCAAATTGAGCAGTTGAGGTAATTCTTGCACTGAATTTATAAATACTGCTTAAAACTTTTTGATTTATCCAGATCACCAATTATATATTGGCCAAAGTTATTTCTCAGTGTTAATTCAAATTTGGTGCTTCTGCCTGCAGTCCGTGTTAGGAATTTCCTCAGCATTTTTTAACGTCATATTGTATTTTTTACAGATTGCCTACGTGATAATTGTTCAAAGCTTCCTTCGTAGCAATTTTAATGTTCCGGCACTCTTCCTTCTTAAGGTCAGAAATTTATTTTTTAATTTTATCAGGGAATGCAGATTTGCATTTATCCAAGGAGCGGTTTGGTGTTTTATTAACGCTCCCTTCTTTATTTGAGTTATTGCATGCAACACACCGTTTGATAGACATGACATAACTTCCGATGCATCTTCCGGGAGATTCTGGGATAACGTAGAAAATGAAAATCTCGTGAAAATTACCAGTTTTATCTTATTATAATCACAGTATGTGTACAAAGTTTCTTTATAAACTTTTTTTGATGATCAACAGTGCAAATAATAATATTATCTCTATTACAAACTCTATTACAATTTGTGCATGCTATCGAAGACAAAATCTAGAGAAGTCTCACTTTTAGGTTCACCAGTAGCAGCTTTTGAAATCATAGCATTCCACAATTGCGCTAAGCTCTAGTGGTACTGATGTTTCCAAGAAACTCACGCTTGGGTCACCGTCAAATGGTGCAAGGTAACCCTCCAAAATGTAATCGGTGTAAATATACAATATCTTGGCAATGCACTTTTGAGATCTATAATAAGACATTACTTTCAAAGGTTTTTCAGAAAACATGCAGGCAGGTATTAAACATAATAACTATTGTGTCAATAAAATCACCATTTTCGCGTACGTTAACCGAGAAACTGATGGTACCTCTAACATATAAAAACATCCCATCGTTTCTATTATCGCTACAACAGTTTACGTTTCTGCAACCGCAGATTGTTCTGAGACCATGTTTCTTATATAAATTAAATGCACTGTAAGCAATTTTGCTACGAACGTTTTCACCTTTTGAACTTAGTTATTGATGAAATGCTTTTAGTATGAATCGTTAAGATTGAGTACAATTGAGATGGGTACAAAAATTAGAAATAATTATTCAGGTACAACATAGTGTGTATAATTCAAACAATACAATTACGATTAGTTTGGCGAACTAACTGCAGAATTGCCAATTACCTATACCTAACTCTATTCCAGAACCTACCATGTCTTCGAGATCTTACTCCAATCCTGGTTGACTCCAGTAGAAGCTTGTCGACTTTATCTGAGCTTGTAATCATTTTGGAGGTAAAAAACTCGCTCATCCTAACAAAAATTTTTCCTTTCGTAGCATAAGCATTGTGTCTCTTTACTCAAAAATTGTATCCTCTTTTTCGTTTAATTTGTATTTTGCCAACATAAGTGTTTGTCTTGCGGAGTTTAAGATAACTTTTGGTACCATTTTATTTGCCCTGTCGCCACTTTTCTTTTTAATAACATAGACGTCTTCAAAATCATCGATATTAAAAGTGACATCTACCTTCTCCATTACTTTAATCGCAGATTCAACTGCATTTCCACCAACCTCAATTCCACTAATCAAGCAATTTGTTATATCGCTTAAATATCTCACTGCCTTTTTTAAGTAGTCCCCTTTTTTTCAATACTTTGCTTTCTTTCTCAATTGCTTTCACATAAACGTCATCGATTCTTGCTTTGCCGATTTAATTTATTTATTTGTTTCTATTACATTTATGTCACTTTGAACATTCCCGTCACTACCACTGTATATGGTATATTTTGAAACGTCGTCATGCTGTATATTTTCATCTTGATCTTCTTTCAATTGCAGCTTGCATTTTATCGCAATAATTCTTTTCATATTTGTGTGTTATTTCTTCGATGAAGTATGTGAAGTACGTTTTCGCTATCATCGGCTACATCTAATATCAATAACATCACGATTAAATCATAATTGCCCAGCGGTATTGTGTTTACGCTTAGGGTGTTGATAATTGTGCCTTCATCCAAAGGGTTGTGTTTTTGTAGAATGTCTCTTCCTAATATTCCATCTGTTTTCATTGGGAAACCATTTGTGGCAAGTTGTATTTTTTGTTTTATTGTTTGCTGACTTAGTAATATATGAACCGTCATAGATCCAATTGGCTGTATTACATCGTTTGTAATTTTATGAGTTTGATGTTTTTCCTGATTTTTGTTATAGTTATACAGTAAGTGTGATATGTCTGCTCCTATATCGATCAAAAATGCTAAGTTCTTTAAATTTTGAATACTTAAATTGATGTAATTTGACATGTTTGTGGGCTTTTGGAGTCACTCCGTCTTTGAAATTTTTCTTTCATTTTATTCTTTTGAGCACCTGTGCGGCTTTCTTATGCAAGGTAGCGAAAAGGTTAAATAGATATCAATCGTATCAATAGCTGTATGGACCAGGCGACCACTTGCCATCATTTCTATTAGCTCAACTTAACACACCATACTTTATCGCTGTCTGCGCTTCTCTCTACAGCGGTGGCGGCAAGGAAAGGCTCATCTGCTGAGCTGTACTTGCCGCTGGCAAGTTGGACGAGCTTGCTATACGCGATATAGGCTTAATCCGGTCGTCTTCCGTTTCTTGTTTGTCATAGGTTTGTAGGCAGTCTCGTATGGCATCGTCTTTATTAAATGGCTTTGCTTTGCAAGTTATCTTAGGCTATTGGTTTGGGAGTTTGTGCGCGTCGGGGTCCGTCGCTGTAGATGATAACCGTTTTGTTGACCGTTTTTGTTGATGGCGCCATCGTCGTTATTATTTTTCTAACTTTCGTTGTTGAGGTTGGCACCGCTTCTGCTATTGCTATTATTGTTAGTATTGTCGCTGTTGGTGTTTTGAGTTGTTATTTTTATTGTCGTTCGTGCTAATCTTCTGTTGTTAACGTTGATTTCATCAGTACGTATGTACTTAGCCATTGATGTTGTTGTCATTGTTGCTGCTTCCACTGTTGCTACTGCTTCTGTTTGTTCACTTATTAGCGTCGAGTGTGTGTGAGTTTTGTGTTGTTTTGCCTATACTCCTTGTCTTACTTTGCTGTTCTCTCGTTATCAATGTTTTCGGTTAGTGTTACCATTATGACGTTCAATATTTTACATTGTCTCTTGTTTGCGATTGATGGGCGGCCAGTATGGCCTACTGCAAGACCTATCAGCGCTGCTTTTTTTTTTGTTAGGAGAATCGCCGTTCTTTATTAAGAAAGCGGCGAGTTTCTGAGCTTACCCGGAAAAGCTGGGAGCAAAATAGCCAATGTGGTGCATTGCAACCCTTTATGGTAGTGCTACCAGTTAAGTAAACAATGAGGAGGAGGAAAGAAAATAAGAAAAAATCCTGTTTTCCCCGATATAGTGATTTTATAGGTTTCAAACTTGTTTTATTGTTGTAAACGCTTGCGCACTTTGACACTTATTTCCCGCTTTTGAAGAAAGATTTCCAATTTCTAAGGTAATTCTTACGCATTGACTTTAAAGTACTGAGTACTTACGAAACACGTCCACGCATTATGAATTTACATAGACGTGTACCCGTGTGTGTTTTCTTTTTCTTGCTTTTGCGAGTTAGAAATCTCCAAAAGATAGTCCTGGTCTGTATCAATACTGTCCATGATTCACTCTGCATATCAAAACTAGCCCACAAACAAACACACACTTCTTTTACTACTTCCCCCGCGAGATCACCGTTAAGTTGTATCTTCCAAGATGATGTGGAAACCGCATATTTTTGTGAAGGAGCTAATCGCCATTTTCCTCCGACACCGCATCAACGCGCATCTTTTTTGTTAGCCTAAGCATAATTTACTTATTTTCCATGGGAAAAGATCATTTTAAAAATTATTTACCTATTTAATAAATTCTGGCATTTCTGTCGGTCAATTAAGATGCATTGTTTGACTTTTTTATTTAGCTTCCAAGTTCCAAGTGTTTGAAAGGAAGGATAGGAAACCAGTGAAAATTAGTGTCTGTGCAAATTTATATGTTTGGATTAGTTAACACTATATACACATCTTAGCACCAGAGTGATGCATATACCCGCTTAGCTTAATTAAATTAAACTAAATCAATAATATTACTGTACTCTCAGATTTTGGGGCGAATGCATGACATAGGGTTAGCTAGCAGAATTAACCGCACTTTTTATATACAAAGTTACAATTGAACAATGCATGTTAGCATCTCGTGCCTTATGTTGCTCTTTTAGCGGGAGTCCTCAACTGAAGGATAATGTTAACAGATCGCTCGCATCGTATACTATAATCAGTACTTGAGATTTCACCCATTTGCTCCATATACACCCTCAGGCGCTTTCAACCGTTTTTGTCTGCTTTTTCGCTAACGTGCTGATTACACATAATGGACAATAGGATGCTGGTTCCTTTTGTAATGTACGCATAGCGTAGCGTGCATTCATACATAATAAAAGAAAAACAAATGTGAACAATAAAATGGCACGCTCGAAACATAACCTACACCAAGCGCGTCATATAGAATAATTGCTGACGTCAACATAATATACTATACGCAAACAAAAAATTGTAAATACACTTAGGCTAATAATTTCGTATATAACTAACCAAACATTTAAATGGATTTATCATTTTTACATTGACATATGAGCGTACTCGGCGTGAATGATCACCTTGATATTTTATAACTGTCAGATAAATTTATTTTTGCATACATAAAAACAAATAATCTTGACGGAAACAGCCGACCAACTATAGAAATTACTAATAATACTTGCAAGGTGCAGATTTTAAAACACCAATCACCTATTAAATCACATTACCCTTTTCTTACTGTCTAGGTTTTGGTGTCAACACCACTTGTAACTTTTCCATGTCCTCGGGAATACTCCAGTATGAATGCAATTATAATAGATACATAAAATTTGTTGGCCCTTTTATGTTATGGCTAGTTTGAGAGTGCCATTAGTAACGCCATCCAGTCCTGATGCTTTGCTGGTTCTTAATCGCCACCCTGCATCCTCGGGTTCTTCTACCGTGATATTTCTGCAGAATGGTTCCGCTGTTTGTGTGCATTTCAGAGATACCGACCTTTGAAAACAAACTTTCTACTACTTTTTTTAGTAAACCTGGTATTACCAGTCAGTCCTCTGTGCCATAGATGCAAGGCCATGGGCGAGCCCATAGTCACATGCTCCACGAATCTTCTGACTTGTTCGTCAAGGTGCAAGAATGACACGTTCATCTATCATTTTCTGAAAAGCTCCCCGTCTACAGACAAAATGTTTGACCAGGACCTTTTTGATGGGCAACCGATGACGGTTCTTTCATTGTAGCGATTACCGTATGATTATTGCTACGCGTATAACGACTCACATGCCAATGAGAGCGGCGTGCAAGCAATCTAGATGCATATATGATAGCTATTATTCTTTCATATGTGTGCTTCTGTCCATTGCTTAGCAATACCACATCTAGACTTGTGAAAACTCTTAATAAAGCTTCGCCACTTCTCCACTAGTGTATCCGCTGCAACACTCGGTGGGCCATCCATTGAAGTCACCAACAGTAATGGTCGGCTAACAAGTGCACATTTCTCCAGATAATTTAACAATTATCTCTGCATAGCTCATTAAATCCAGACTAGGTCGAACGTAGCAGCTGAATATATAAAAGTCCATCTCTTGGGCTGCAACGTCACATTTTCCACCATGCGGTTTGTACTGTTTTTTGCCACATACCTTTATTACTGACTTATTAGTTCGATCTGTGATCGAAGTACCGTTGCTAATTATTTTCCGTTATAGTTCCCACATTGTGACAACATCAATCTTTTGGTCGATAACAGGCTGATTCAATATGTTTTATGGCGATTCACAGTGATTACGATTGATTTGAGTTATCTTCATTCTGTAGATCTAACCAAACCTATCCGATATGAGGGCAACGCATATAAAGTAATTTTTATATAGTCTTTTTCCAGCACAGATTGCGCACTTAGGTCTGCTTTTACACTCTTTGGCCTTATGCCCCGTCTTAGTGCAATTTACGGAACACTGGCTTCTTTTACACGCTTTAGAAATATAACCATGTTTTAGATATTTAAAATAGGTGATGGGCGTTGTGTCCTTACATACTTTGCAGACGACCCGCCCAATTTTATCGGATTGTCCGATTTGGGTCAAATATGCACCGTTTTCTTGTATGATTTGTTGCCATTTTAAAGGTAACTTCAAAATGCCTCTCTCATAGAAGTCCTGGTCTCTATTTGCAAAAAACTCTAGTAGTCGATTTTCACAATCCTCCCTAGATTCCAATTTTTTATCATTAAAGAAATTTCGCAATACAAGAAAAAGATGATAATCGCTTGGTGCCAAGTCCGGACTGTATGGCGGATGCATTAAAACTTCCCAACCAAGTTCTCTTTGACCACGATCGTTTTCGCACAGGGTTATCGTATGTGATCCATTTCTCATCTCCAGTCACCATCCGTTTAAGAAATGGGTCTATCTCATTCCGTTTGGCCAAGGCTTCGCAGATGGAAATTCGATCCATCATGTTTTTTTCTGTTAATTGGTGTGGCACCCAAACATCGAGCTTCTTTTTGAATCCAGCTTTGTGTAAATGGTTTAAAACTGTTTTATGGTCGATTTTTAGCTCCTGGGCGATGTTACGACTGCTAACATGCCGGTCAACTTCGATCATTTCTCCGATTTTATCGACATTTTCGACGACCGGCCTACCTATGCGAGGTGCATCTTTAACATCAAAAATTCCTGAACGGAATCTACAAAACCAAAATTGCACATAATTGGCTGTTACAGTATCGGAACCATAAACACCATTCACAATTTTAGCCGCCTGGCTTGCATTTTCGCCTTTGTCAAAGAAAAACTGTAAAATGTACCGAATTTTCTCTTTGTTCACTTCCATTTTTAACACGCTGCTACAGTTGTTCCAATTCCAAAGTCAAAAAATGCCGCCATCGCATCGGACTATCGCCCATTTCTCTTTTATCTTGCCTGTCAAAGGTATTGGAAAAGATTATAGCATCTAGATTATCTTGGTTTCTTGAGTCCAAGAACCTGATTACAAAGCAACAATTTGGTTTCAAGCGGGGTAGAGGGTGCATAGACGTTCTTCTACATATTGATTTTTTCACGAGCAAAGCAATTTCCGAACGGAATCATGTAACAATTCTCTCTATTGATTTCGAAAAAGCATTTGACAGAGTTGGTCTTCATGTTATTTTAAGACTCTCGAAATCATGGAATGTTGGACCCAAATTCTTCAACTACGTCAAATCATTCATGTCGCATCGGCGGTTCAAAGTTAGAATCAACAATCATCTCTCTGATTCTTTTCCGCTAATGAATGGCATTCCGCCAGGATCTCTCTCTTTGTCACGCTTTTCCAGATCGCCTTCAACGAAATTAGCAAAATCCTTCGCCGTGTACCAAGAGTGGAACATTGTTTGTACGCGGACGATGTATACATTTTTACAAAAGAAAAAGATAGCACGAAAGCAATCAACATCCTCGAATCTATTGGACGAGAAATATCCACATGGGCAAACTCGTCAGGGGCTCCAATTTCCATACAAAAATCTAAAAATCTCCCAACTTAAGAAAATAGATTGTATGAGTTAAAAGCTAAAATAGTCCCCAAGCTTCTTAATTCAAACAAATCTATTCTCGATGATGACATGAGAAAGATTATTATTGCGAAGAAAATTCCAAAGTCACCATCTGCAATTGACCATTGTTTGTGCATCGCAAAGGAATTGAACATTCCCTTAAAAATTTCCCGCTCTTTTGGTGTTAAACCTCCCTGGATTTCGAAAGACTGCTCTTTTGACATCTCACTGTCTATGCACAAGAAAGAAGTTACTCCAAACTACGTCTTCAGGAATCTAATAGCCTAAAAAACCCAAGTATTGGAGGGTACTGGTTGGAATCTTTTATACACAGACGGCTCAAAATCTTCTGGTATGCCTCCTGCTTGTGCCGTGGTAGCTGCTACAGTACAGGATCTTTTCAATCACATATTTCACGAAAGTACTTCAACTTTCACAACCAAAGCGACTGCTATCCTTCACGCTGCGAACTTTGCTCATAAAAACAAACTCAAAACCGTCATTGTTACCGTCAGTTTTTCTGTATTACAAGCTATTCGGAACCCTTCGACTTTGAGATGGAGCACCATCAACAAATTAAGGAATATAATTACTACACCCGACGGAAAAATTAAAATGTTATGGGTACCAAGTCACATCGGTTCACTGGGAAATGAGCAGGCTGATCGAGCGGCAAAGTATGCTGCTTCTGCTCCTCTAATTATGGATGATGTCATGGAAAAGTTGGATCTTCTAAGATACATTGGAAGAAAAATTAACGAGAAAATTGTAGAAGGAAATTTACAATACCATCATAAACATTACTCTTCCATTAACCCTCAATTAACTCCGCCTTTATATACAGCAAATTTTGAGAAAACCAAGATCCAAACATTTTCGAGAATTCGCCTTGGTCATACAATTGCAACTCACCAATGGATCCTGAAGAAGTCTTCTTCCCCAATCTGCTGTTGTGGACAAACTCTTACTATAAAGCACATTCTCTGCGACTGCCTCAACTTTGCCTTGGCTAGAAGTATTGTATTTGGAACGATCAACCCTTTGAACATTGTTCAATCAGCTTCAGAACAGAATATCAATTCAATATATTACTTTATTAATACTACTAAGCTCATTATCTAATGTACTTTTATAAATTAGAGCCGATAGACTGTGTTGCTAGTGCTCAGTTTTTTTTTAGTCTAAGAATTTACTTCATTAATCTAAAATTATAATAATAATAATAATACTTTACTGTGAGCATTTTTTCATTTAATTTTTTGTTATACTCATTATGAAACAGACCATTGTAAATTTTTCAGAAATATTTAATCGATACAAAATACGCTTTAAAGTTTCTAGAATATGTGGAATATATTTCTTGAGATAAATTTTTTCCATAAAATATTGGACTTTTTCCTATGGTCTCCAAAAATATTGCCGATGGTAAAAAAGATACTTGTTGATAAGTCACGTCTAATGTTTTGTCTGCTGATTTTTAATAATAAGCTCACTTTACTAACAGGAAACTTAACCGCCCTATTTTTTTTTTCAACAGCATGTTTTTTGCTTTCTTCGGAATATTTTCTCGGAGTAAAATTTAGATCTACCTAATGGGGACATCTATTTATTTATTCATTCATTTTTTTGCTCATGTTTTTCATATCTTGCACCACCTGATCTTCAAGATGCATTGAATTTGAGCAGATGTGTACAACACATACGAGAACTCAAGACACAACACTTCCCTTTTATTTACATTCAGATTCACAATTTCACCAGGTCAGGTGCTTTGTCGTGACTCCGACAAACGAAAAATTCTTTCGAAAATAAATTGAATTCCGCCATTTTTATGACCACTGGTTACATAGCACCTTATTCTGAAAAAGTTATTATATGAAAAAACATTGGAATATTCAAAATTTCTGAACAAAAGTTGCTGAGTAGCTTAATTTTTAGAATTGTATGACGTATATAGGTGAGCAATAATAGAAACTTTGGCAAGAAAATTAATTTTACTGAATCCGATAATAATTTTTTTAATTCCGCGCGGTCGGGTCTAATTTGTTGCCAATTAAACAGCAACTTCTGGTACATCTGAAATGTAATTAAAGTAACGTGTTCTATGGCCTACTCGGAACTGTTTTTGAAAACAAAGTCCATGTGGATACACATAAAACAAAAAATCGAAACGTTCATTCAACTGTTCAAATGCCATATATGCACCTTTTTTGTCAAATTTCATGCCCAAAAGCAAAGGCAAAAGCAAATTACACAATCAAAATTGCCCCGACACAACGTTTCTAGTTACCACCATGTAGCCATGCTCACTTGCACGTCTCGCATATTATCCATATTTGTATTTACTCACATACGTCCGTAATCCTTTCCTTTGTTATAAGCACATGCGTATGGGGTCTCGTTATTCTTTTGGAAGACTAAACTCTTGTTCCAGTTCAGCTTTTGAGTCTTCCCTTACATATGTGCAGCAGTTTCGACTAATTTTGGAAGCCGGTAAAACGGTATAATTTCATGAACACAAGAGTTTTTGTATGTCTGATTTTAAAAATAAGAGCAATTTTCTTCACCAATCGTAACTTTGTGGAAACAAGGAAGAAATGTGTGGTCGATCAGGTGTGGTTATGGGAAGGCAGCCATTCAAAGCTGATTTTCCGTTTTCATTCATCTCCTTTTGAGAGTAAGATCGTACCGCTGAATTGTGATTTTTAGGATAGCATAGGTTTTATTTACAACTCGCGGGAGATCTACTTCGAAATTATTGGGAGGAACTTATATTTACAACGGTGTAATTCTCGTTCTGATCCTGTCTATTCGAATATTGCAATTCAACTTTCTTGACTCGACTCAGTTTGCCTTCCGCGAATATTGTGCTTATATGCCTTTTTGCAAACACCTTACCAATACGTAACAATACCAATATTTTTGTGTTAACGCCTTTTTCCGCCAAATGTTCTGCTACTCTGTCACTATTAGTCGTGGCAACAATCGTCCGCATGTGGTAGGCAAAATAGTATCAATGCGCATTTGGCTTTTTCTTTTTTTGGAATTTAGTTTCTTAGAAAATCAGGTAGTTTTCATGAAAGCTCAAATCATCAAAGGTGGGATTCTGGTAACAGTATGTTCAAGTCTGTTATTTGCGAGGGAATACTTCGTGCCGATTCAGCTAATTTTCCCACCCCACTTTTGACTGCAGAGCAAAAGTCGAATTTGTGTTAATGTAAACGTATCTTTTTTATTTAGGTGATGGCGTCTTTATTTAATTTTTTGCAAAAAAGCGAAAAAAATTGACAAGGTCTAGAAGCGTGAAATATTGTTGGAAATACTTCTTTATGTATACTCCCTGGTCATGGTCTGCTACGTTCCGAATCTTTTATATTATATGATGAATTATCATTTGAAAATTTTTCATTCGTTAGCTTTTTTTATTTTGTTTGTTAACACAATGTTGATCATCCACATTGAATAAGCTACTGTGGAGTAGGAGTTCTACACAAATTTAAAGAATGCTCTCCAAAATTCTTGCTAAACATCAAAAGATTTTGTCAGAAAAGCTTTCTAGCACAAAAAGTCAGCAAGCTCGCGGAGAAAATTTCAAGTATTATTACGTCGACTACTACATAATTTTGCAATTTGAATGAAAGCCTCTGGAAAATACAATCGGAACTATCGTATTAAGTGGCTTTTTAGACTATTAGCAACCAACGATAAGAGGTGTTGAAATGGTGGCGACAAACAACTCGACCATGGTTGCGATTTCCAAGAGCCATGTTAATATCTTCCTCAAGCTCAGGCAAATCTTATTGTGTGTCTAGCGTTACATACAAAAAAAGAAAAGAAGACTAAAAACTAAACATTAGATATAAAAAGCGAACGTTTTATATCCCACGGTGTACGCAGTTATGTTCGTTTTGTCAATATGTTTACACCTCTCAGAGGAAAGCTTCAAAGACGCTATAAAGCAAATGTTTTTTTGATCCGTGAATGATTCTGAATTGAACCAAGTCCGCCTCTCTGTCTGTCTATGAAAAACACATTAGGTTCAAGTTTGAAAGTTCTTCGCAAAAACAGGTGATGAGTATAAAAGCACATTCGAACACAGTTTTGTTACTAGTTTCAAGTCTATTTAGACAGTGCAATGTCATAGCGTCCAAAGGTATTCAAAGGTTAATTTCAGCTGTCACTTTTTAAAAGTTCGTTTTTATTCAAACGTATACCATTACCAACGATTTTTGGAGATATAATTTCAGCATGTTTGCAGTCTATTGTTCAATAAGATGTATACCCAGGGCCCGCGTTTTTGAGACGTAACTACGACGAAAAGTGAATCAAAATTTTTTTATTGAAAATAGAATAAAAATCAAACATAAGTTCTCTTCTTTTTTTAAATAACATTTTGTTAATCGATTATAGTGCCGATGTCCATATTTGTAACCAAAATTAGACAAGAAACTTTATTTTTGTCATTAAAACAAAACAACTGTAAAAAATCAACAAAATAAATAAACACTGTAAAAACAAAAAGAGGAGAAAATTTAATTGCATTTTTTAGAGGACTTATTATTATTATTATTATTATTAATTTCGCCAGAGAAAGAAATTCTAAGACTAAACTCTTAAATGCACTAGCATCTAAAGGCTATCGGCTTAGTTTAGAGGACTTAACTGTGCCTCTTTGTTAAACAATTTGTCGAAAGTCCTCTGAACCGTTTTTTTTTGTATCTAAATATATTTCATTAATGTTTGTAGCTTGCGTGATATTAAATTTTTTCCAAAATTGTTGCGGTCCTGTTCTAGTTTAAATGTTTTATAAATAATTGCTTTTAAATTTTGATATTACACCTTGACCCATAGTTTCGAGAAGTGATGTTGTGTTTGGAGTTATGATTACAAATTTAACAATTTCTGATAAACCATCAATATATACTGGATAAGAAGGATCGTTATCTACCACAACTAAGGCCTTTAGGCTCAAATTTTTGTTTCCTTTCAGGAATAGTTTTTATTTCAGGATATAGTAACACAATGTTTAAATTATAATGCTGTCATTCACGTTTTTTAATTAGATCGCCAGTGGACAGACAATCAATTTTTTCAATAGTCCTTCATATTTCTAAACTTTTCAGAATGGTAAATTAAAAACGGCTTACATTTAAAATCACTCTTAAAATTATCATCTGAAAGATAAGTCAATCTATCTTTACTTGCTTTAAGTCCTGGTACAGATTTTTGGCATTTGGATATGTATATCCAATTTGTTAGACGTTTCGAATATGTGCCTGTTTCGTCAAAAGTAAAAATCTCCTTTGGTCAGTACGAGTTAGTCTCTTTAATTTCAGCTCCTTCACATTTAAGAGCTATGTTATGGAAATTAGCGCGGATCTCGAATCTCTCAAAGCAATCATGGCTAGCTTCAAAACTGTCTTCGTTGGATGTAAATGCAGATTCACTATTAATATCATCTTTCCTTGCTTTTGCCTGAACAACAATTCTACTTAAGGGCATTTTCTGTGCAACTTGGTGTTCAATCCAAACAGAGAGCAAAAACACGGTTTTTATCATACCTTTACTCTTTGTACGAGTCATCGTTTTAGTATGCTGTTACATATTTTCCCGCCTCTCTTATATTATTTTTGTCTCGTGTTATAATAGAACTTAAAGTTGTTGGTGGCGGATTAAAATCTTTTGCTTTATCTAAGGCATTTTCTCCATCCTCATATCCTCGTATAATGTCTAGTACTACATTCAAAGTTGTAATATTTTTTCATTGATAATTACACCTACACAGTTTTCTCCACTCATGATTTAAATTCTAAAACATTCAATTATAAATAAAAAATGTTTAGAGCCTGCCATTATAAAAATCAAAAATTCAAATATATTCTATAAGTGAATGCTCTAAATTTCGAAAATTCAAATCAAGAATGTTCTATTCGGTTTTCTTTAACTAAGCAATTTGATACTCCAAAAGTAAGAAAACAACTGAAATGCATAGAAACTTACTACGCGAAAGTGGAACTGAGAAAAATACATGGTCAATCCCCGAAATTTAAAAATTTTCAGCCATAAATATTTTTCGGAGAATTTTTTTTTGCAATACAAACAACAACGCAAATCGAAAAAATGGCAATGCAAAGCTAAAATCAGTCGTAATTCAAGAAAGACACAACATTGAAAATACTCAAAGTGGAGACGAGGTGTAGCTGCTTTCGAAAATCTTTGGTGGTCTGAATAATTGTAAAATTAATGAAAAAAGCTTTTTGGAAGTGCAAGAATTCTCTGCGCAGCGTTTCAGCTATAGAAGCTTGTATGTTAAATAAAAGTATATGTTGGGTAGTAACTACTATTATTACGATTACTAAATAGAGCTTCAATATGATTAAGCAAAACTTTAAAAGCAAATTCACCATTTGTACGTGAGTGGCGTGAAAGACTTTCAGTATTAAATGCTTCTAATGTGCGATTTTCGACATTGAAAAACTCAAATGACTTATTTTATGTTTTTTAACAGTGCTTTTCAAGTAAACCGCGACAGAAATTAAGAAGGTCCCGAACCGAAGAAGATTTTTAACGTAATGCCATTTGAGGATATATTGGATTAAAGACATGGTTTACAGCGTTTCTCCTAATTGACGAAGTTTAGCAGAACGTTGTTTCGGTACCACCATTTCTTGCAGAACTATCTTGATTGTGTAAGGCTTATGAAGAAAGGCATCAGGAAATTACTTAGCTCACAAAATTACTTTGTCACAAAGAAATTCCATAAGTGTTATAGTTAGCGCTTTTGCTAGGATAATGACGGAAGATTATCAAAATTGAATATGTTCATTTTAATAAAGTTAACTTAAATAGAAATGTTTTTGAATTTCAATCACGCAATGACAACTCAAAAAGCCTTAAGTCTCTTTCTTTCGTTTGTCTGAATCACTGAAGTCCACGCTGACGACGGGGTATAGCAAAAATTATTTCCGCTTGGCATTTTTTTTTGATTTAAGTGGCCGCTTTATTATGAACCATCTTAAGCGTCTCCATCCAATCATGGTGACCGGAAAAAAGGAGCAAAGCACAACTGAATCACCAGAATATATGTACAAATTTGAATGAAGTGAGGGGTTTTTAAAATAAAAATTCGCTGCCTCATTTCGATGGATACAAATTACGAAAAAAAATTCAACCACAATTTTCGCTAAAAAAAAAAGAAAAACAATGATCACATAAAAGTTTAACTTAGAGTATTTAAAAAACATAGTCGGCCAGCGAATGTACATATGCATATTGTAATAAAAATTAAAACGGTATTTCTTTTCTGAAGCTGCGTGTTTGTGTTTGCGTGTGTTCCTACGCTTCTCGGCTTCAGTGCGCCAAGTCTTCTATCTCTTTGTAAATGCCAATGAAGCCTAGTATGAGATAGTCCCTATGCTAATTTAGGCGGAAAGAACGCCTGCTTAATAATTGCAGCGGAGTGATACGCTAGAATTGAATTGTGCAAAAAAATCGAGTTCTTTATTAAAAAGGTGCACTATTTATACTTAATTCTAACAGGTGACTTAATGCTAACGTAATCACTAATTAATTGGAGCGCCTGGCATCGTATTGCATTTCGTAATGCAATACCCAGTCAGTTGAAGTGCGACAAAATTTTTGTTTTTCTTTTTGGTACAGAATTATGCAAATTCAGCATAATTGGGTCCAGGTTTTTTCTACAATCAAAGCTCTCTCCTGTTGCTCAAATTGACAAAATAACCAAGCAATGCTTTCAAATAACTAACGTCCCGCCATCCACATATGGTATACATGTGAGCTTTGCAATCTCGTGATCTTCTTTTATTTGTCTGGCCGAATACCTCTATTCGCCATTTCACACTTCGCAAGTTGTCTATAAGTGATCTTCAAGATCGCAGCATTCTTGAAATTTTCGGTTCCTGTAATTGTGTACTTTACATCGCAATTTTCTTCTTTTTTTAAAGCTTGTAACCGAAGCATGTAAATGTTCACAGCAGAATTATAAATCTACACCTCCCACATACTCTTTCGCTTTCGAAGCATTGCAGCTCTTTCATACAAAGGCACATTCACTTCATCACATCTCACACTACCAAATTCTCTTTGCATTGCCCCAGCTCTCACTTTTGGGAAACAAATAAAATGTCAAAGCATATTCATGTCCCTAAAAGTCGGAAAAATAAAAACAATTAAGAAAATAATTTAAGCATTGGAAAAATCACTTCCCGCAAAATGATTATGATTACGTGGCGGATGTAATAACACGCAAATATATATCTACACACACGTATTTACATCGGCAATTAAGCTAAACGCAATTTCTTTACTCAACTAAGTAAATCATCTGTTGTGGATTTGCTGGTTCGTAGAAAAAGAAGGACAAGAAAAAAAAAGTTTAAATTTATGAAAGGTAAGCAAACTAATTTTTTTTTGTTTTTGTTGCAATTGTTTCTTTAACATTTTTGACCCACCAAAGCTTGTAATCAATTCTATAAAATCAAATTTTCTATACATCATCATAAAATGTCGTTATCATTGGTAAAGCCTAAGGAATCGACAAATAATAAAAACTTATCACTCTGCTGGATATATAGGTTTTATCCGCAACAGGTGTAGTCCATTCTACTAAACAAAGCAGAAAAACGTAACTAAAATGTTGGTAACTATTGTTATTAAATGAGCATGTAAGGATGGGAAACATATACACATCAGGTGGATACCTGATATATTATTCATATCGTAATACCATATCATATGATGTTATCATCATAGTATGTTTTTGGGGAGAAGAGAAACATCGAGTTTAGCTGAATAGGAACCTTGTAAGACCTACAAGAGCTAAGCGGGACGCTCCAAACCATCTCACGTTATCCGAATATACAATAGAAAGGTGAGAAGGATATATCCTTCCAAGAAATAATTTCTTACTAGTGTTATCTATGGTAATGTTATACAAAATGAAACGTTGGCTACCCTATTATATTGTACAATAAATATTCGTTCACAAAAAATGTACTCGAAAATTAGACGTTCATGGATATTCTTGAAGAACAAAACATGGCCGTACTTTTATAATTTTTGTAAACTGAGACGGTATATGCACACAGATGCACTTCAGCGCACTTTGCCAAGATGGGCAGAATGTTTGATATGGCATTGCCGATTTCAGGTCTCAAAGACACTTTTACTGAAAGAAGTAAAGTTACATTCTTTTATACCTATCACTGAAGAATGAGGAGTATATTCATTTTGTCAAAACGTTTGTAAAGCCCAGCCGGTCCCTTCAGAAACCCCACAAAGTATACATATTTTTGATCAGCGTCAAATTCTGTATTTCCATCTGTCCGATTGCTTAGAATCAGATATAAAAATTCTTCTGACCTCACGCAGGCTGGTATTGAAAATAGCCGAAGGATATCTACAGTACTACGTAAAGTAAGGAGTATCTTTGCTTCTAAAAGAAATGAAAAAATGGTTGTCTGCTTATTTCTCATAAACTAAAGTATAAATCTTAAAAATATAACATATATTCTGCGGGCCATGCTCTAGTAACTTTACATATATGGGCAAAATCGGCCAAGCCTATCCAATTTTATAGTGCATCATTCTTCAAATTTTTTTTCAAAGCCTTTAGAATGCACACAAGCTACAAAAACCCCATGAAATATATAAATTTTTCTTTCAAATTCGAAACATACCTAGGCATGTCTGTCTTTTCATCTGCCCACCTGCGTAACTGTGTAGTATCTGTGGTAAAAATTCTCCCGTTCCCAAAAATGAAGACATTGCCTACAAATATGTAAAAGAATTTGAAAATGATCAACGTTTCTCAAAGGGCGCACCTACACATTCTGTGTAATGAAAACTCTGAACACGTTTGCTTTCAGTGTTTTCGCTTGCTACTCATAAAGTACGACACATACACCGTATACATTTTTGCAAAGCTTTGTTCTTTTCGTTTTTTGGAAGATTTCGATGACGGCGATAAAAGATTCGGTCACTATCTAATATAATTTTCTTACTTATCTATATATAATGCCGTTTGATTTGCCTTACACCATTCAGTTAACAGAAGTAAATCAGTTTTAAGGCGATAGAAACTTTCGAAATTGTGTAAGCAATAAAGAAAACGGTTACGTATATTAGCAAACTCGAATGGTGAATCATATTAGGGAAATAATTTATAAGTAGACAGAAGAAGAATGGAGCTAGAAAGATGCGATTTATATCAAATTCTTTGTGTGTCATCCATAAAATACGAAGTGAACCATTTTGCCAGACCTGCTTTTGTAGGGTCCGTAGGAACAATGTCTGGCTGCTAGTTTTAAGTGAATTAAAGATAAAACTGGCGAATTGCAGGAGATTAGTGACAGTGAATTTACCATCCACAAAACTATGCTGGTGCGATGAGACAATTGATTTTATACGGTTAACAAATCTACTTGTTACAAGTTTTTCAAAAGTTTTGGTATAAAAGCGAGATTCGCAACACATCTGTAGCTCTCAACTGATTGCCTACTGCCAGGCTTTTGTAATCATAATTACACTTCCACATTTCAGAAGCAGCGCCGCTAGATAGAAACGAATTACACCCTATCCGTAATTGAATTAACAAAAATATTCGTACAATTGACAAAAACGCATGGGGGTAGAAAGAAAAGAAATGAAAGAAAATCTTAGGTCACAGAGACGGTTAAAAACTGCAGAAAATGAGAATTTTATATTAGAAAAAATATTATAATTTTCAATAGCAATAGTTACCAATATCGGCTTTAGTTTGGTCAGACTATGCTTGTTCAAAAAAATACCCAGGCAACTTAAAATAGTTTGCGAATCATATGGTTGTATTATACATCATCAAGATTATGAAAGTCACAAATTGAATTGTCAAAAAGAAAAAATACGGCGTTGTAAAATGGAACAAATTGAAGGCAAATTATTGATCTATTATTTTGCGTGGGGTTAAATCGTAAAAACAACTGCCAAAGGAGGACCCACGAGCAATGGAATTATTATTTGACGTTCGTCGAAAGTCATCTAGGAATAAAAAGAGAAATAAAGTGAACAAACCCATAACAAATGAAGAATTTATTGAAAAAATCGACTGCAAGTTTTGGCAGTATGATTGCAATATGAGACATGTCTAAAAGTGGAAAAAAGTATGTATCAGTAACTGTGCGATAAAGTATTTATTTAAAATGATGGTAATTTTATTTTCAGTCACTAAATCATTAAAAGAATCAGTTGAGATGCGGGACTCGCAAGAGTAACGAAGCATTAAGTAAGTCAGATGACGGATCTTTGAGGCAAGTTGTCTGTAAATGTACTGTGAGGACCCAAAATCTTCCCTCGTTTTGGCCTCACGGGTTCTCCGTCTCTGGCTGGAGAGAGAGGAGTGCTGGGAAGTAAGATAGCATAAGATAGGATAGGCATAGCGTAAGAATAGGATAGATATAGGATAAGAATAGGTTAAGAGAGGATAGGAGTAGACTAATATGGGGTAAGAATAGATTAAGATAGGATAGTAATAGATTAAAAATAGAATAGGAGTAGAATAGGGTACCTTTAGTTTAGTTGAGGAGTCGACGCCGGACCCTCGATAAGCGCAGTTCGGTCGTGAATGAAGTCGAGTGTAACCGAAAGCAAAGGTTATCAAATAAAGAGTCCCTGCAGAAATATAAATTTCTTGTGGTTTCCTTTCCCAATTGCCTGGGCCGCTGAGCTGCCCAGCCTTGAGGAAAGTGACGAAAACGTCCTCGCAATACATAGGAACATAACCAAATTTGCCCACAAAAACTATGCTTTTTTTTATTAATAGTCTTTATAAGTCTTTGGAAAGTGAATTTCATTAAATTTTACACTTAGAAATCATCTACAAATATACTGTAAGATCTGAAGTTGATGCTTGGTTCAATAAAATGAAGTAATTATTTTCTGTACACTTGACATGATCGAAGAGTATACTAATGGAAATGGTCATATTTAAATTGATCAATTTCAATGAGCAAACAGGTTCTTCATTTTTAATGTGCTGTCAAATCCGTCACCGGTTTAAGCCATTTTGTTTAACTTCTATTTTAATGCGGACTTTTTTAATCTCGCTTGCGACGATGTGATCAACGTTTGTGAGTAGAAGGATATGTTGCAACAATCTGCGACTGAATACTGCATTTACTGGGTGCCATACTATAGTATGTCTA
Organism: Glossina fuscipes; assembly: GCF_014805625.2. NCBI lineage: Eukaryota > Metazoa > Arthropoda > Insecta > Diptera > Glossinidae > Glossina > Glossina fuscipes. Next base: position 166,402 of record NW_024003803.1, read on the forward strand.
TGGTTTGCGCAGTTTTTTTTTTTAATTTGATTAAATGCAATATTTTGCACATTCATTTTTAGTGATCTAAATTAAGCAGAATTATTAATATTTTAATGTTTTAAAGGTAATCGATATATGCTCTGCAAAGAACGCATTTCCGTCATAAGCTAGTGTTTTGTGTTTTTTTGTCGTAGAGGATTTTAGATAAATAAGAATTACTCTAATTTCAAAGGAGCGTGCTTCGTCATTCTAATTACCTTTTTTCTGAGCCTGTATCTCACGTAGCCGTAACTTACGCGTTGTGCAAATTATATTCCGAGAAATCAATAACTCAAATATTTCATTTGACCAATTAATATTTTTTAGACATTACATTGCGCTAAATTAAATAGTTTTTTTCAGCACGATGAAAATTTGTGATTCATCAGACAGATGTCACAAGGGTTTACTTAGGTAAATGCCGTATGAGCTCAACCCCACGGTGTCCGGTGATACACGAATGACGAAACACACTCATACCTTACAGGAGGCAAATCTATCCTACATATTCAGAATAAGGACATGTGTATGGCATGTCCTTCCCTCTGATAGGGGCAAGGCCTATCTAACACCTGGAATATTTAATCTTCCCTCGATTTTGGGAACAACTACAGCCACCATGAAATTCCCTCGTTGGGTCATTCTCGCTATCAAGTCGTAGTCGGAAGATTGTTTGGGAGACTTCTTACATTCATGGTATCACAATATAGGAGACAATAGTTACTGAAAGAAGTATAATAAAAGCCTTTGACCAGACTACGCTTCCGATGCCATATAACCTGAGGCTGGGTGGAAGATAAAGCCTGCAGATGAAACTGTCAACACAATAGACGTGGTCATGGTATTCTCACTGGGCGCAGGAGTCCTATCTCGTCCACCTTCGTTTATTAACGGAAACGATACGCTGGGAGAGAAAAATGAGCAAAGCTTAAACCAAGATAAGCAAAACATCCGCATATACAGGAAAGTCCAGTATGCATTTTTCTTCCCCAGAAATGCCTTCTAGCTGCCTTGAAAAGAGATCCGTCAATCCATTTCAAATAGATCGACCGCAGATATCCTTGCGGACAACCTCTTCCCACATCAATTGTTAAATGAACCATTCATATAATTCGACAACTGGAGTCTTCTCGTTGTGTATCATTCGGAAAACACATCACCTCTTATTTGGTTGCATAAGCCCCAAGCCCGTTCCGGCGTCTTGCTAAACCGTAAGGGTGTGCAAGCGTTTACATGTAGTGCCAGGATCAATGGGGTTCCACTATCAAGTAGTAACACTGAATCCATATACCTGGAATAACCATCCAGTTCTTGACTAAATTTACAATAAACGCTAGCAAGAAGCAACCTCTCATGTGGCCCTTCAACGGACAAGCGGACGCCATGATTACTTCTAAGAAAAGTGTGGTTTCCACATTCACATCATTCACATGGACAGCAAAATGGCTATTACAGTCAAGAAATGCCCGCATGTCAATGGGAAAGCCTCTAAGTCTCCGTCCGGACACGCAGGATTCTTGCACCAATGCAAAGCTACTGCCCATGTGACGCATACTTTGGCATAGCTTACACATCGCATGACAACTGCGGTTGCAGTTTCATTGCAGTGTGAGAAGAGTCATATTAGTGTCGAACAACCATCCTGTTATACTCAGGATATGCTATAGAAATAATTGACAGACAAATAAAGTGGTCGAGTTAAAAGTGCTACTTACCCATTATAATCAGTGAATCTGCGCCGCTAATGTATAGATCTGTGCCGCCAATACTGTAATTGCTTAAACGCAACTGTTTTTTAAAAACCTCCTGCAAACGTTTCTCATTGCTATTTTTAGAGAGCTGGAAGAAAAAGTTGCCTTTACTTCTTAAAAATGAAAAAAACAAACGTTGAATTTACCTGGAACAAAAAATTTACCGTAAGGTTGTCGTAAGCTAAAGTCGTTTCTTTGTTTTCGGGAATTTTATTTACTGAAAAATTTGCTAGTTGAATTCCATTACACACATCCCGGAAATCTGATTGCATGACCATACGATCAAAAGCATCATACAATGTATGCACCAACTGCTCGAAATAATCGGTGGTATCATTTAAAAAATCTTTTTCTTGCTTTACCGGGTAACTTCTTATTCGTAGTGCTTGTATGCTGCAGATATATGTGAAGGTGGCTGCAGAAGAGAATAAAATAATTTGTATTAATAAAATGAAATAGCACTAAAAGGTTAATAATATAAGAAATTGACAATCAATATGAACTTTCGTTTGTGCTGTCTTTGAATTTATCGCCAATTTTCACCAATTCACTCGCATATTTGAATATAGATATTAAATATGTTAAGCCGGGACAAATATAAAATCTTAAACATTATTTCTGACTACTCTCTATTCGCCACTATAATCTGCTTGAATTCTCGCAATCGCATTACTTAGGATCAAGCGATGACATGATGCATATATTTTCAATTAATCTTCACAGACCAATGCTTTGTGTGAAAATAATTTTTTAAGCTAAATTAAGTTTTACGAACATTTGCAGACTTTTTTTAAAAAAACAACTGACATCAATCCTCACTTTCACGAAGTAATTAATAAGAAATATATGTATATATATATATATATATTGTTATGAAATTCGCTTTTATAAGATAACATCCGTATCACTAGATCGCAGATGTTTTGATCAAGAGAAGTACACTTCAAAATTCTTTTATTTACAATTATATTTCTTTTAATGTAGAATTATTTACAAATTATTTTTGGCAATACTTTCGACTGCTTAACTCAAATATTCCTTTTCTACTCTCCTGTCTTTCACAAATATTCTATTTATATACATTTTTACCATCATATTACTATTACCTAATTTTATGACTTGATTTTTAACTCGTTAACCTGCTTTTGTTGGTAACCGTTCATCGGTGTGCAGCTGCATGACTCGCCTGCGAATATGCACTTTGTTTTCACCTGTCTGCTTTTCCGCTAATCGCTTTTAACGGTCTGCAGCTGCATGACGCCTCGCGAATGTACATTTTGTTGTAGAAAATGCCTAGATTTGGGATTTCCGTAACAATATTTTAATATGCCATTAAAAGTAACGTATGTCAAACAATTACCAGATCATTTCTTCCTAAACTAGTTCCTTTTTCCAACCTAAGAAAACTAAATGTGGCTTGTGCTATAAATTTCGTGGAGTTCTTTGCATACTTTACGTTTATTGAACGGTACCGATGTGATGTACGTAAATGTGATATATATGCTCATTGGAGGACCATTCAGGTGCTACTTCGATAATGCTTCGATATATTAATAAGTGTTTAAAAGATTAAATTGTACGGATGTCGGCTGCATTAAAGTATTTTTTGCATTGCTTACGGAAAGATAAGGCTTTGACTACGTCTTTCGTTACTTCGAACACTTGTTGTGTTCAACGAACATCGTTCTGTGTTCTCATGCGCTCAACATCAAGTGTTGGAAATTCTTCTACATTGACATCGCCAAAACGTCCTTTGCTAGGAGACAATCTTGGATTCTGGTGGCATCAAAGCCTATCCTATTCACCTGAGCCGCATTTCGATATTTTTTGAGGTTGCTGTTTTGGAGGGCATTCATCATACAGCGTTTGTTCTGTATCTCGTTGCTGCATGGTTTCTTACTTAAGGAAAACCAAAATCAGAAGGTGCTGTCGCCCCCAAACAAATAGATAGAGTTCTCCGTTATGTACAACAGTTTGTTGTTTGTACGCCTGCATTTAAATAAAATTCGCTTGAAGATTACCCGGCGATTAACACTTTTCGAATGGTTGTTTAAAAAACTCTATTTAAATCGAGCGAAAACTCTGACAACGTATGCAATTAATTTGGGGACAAGAGCATCATATCTTATATCTAGGGCAACCATCGTACCTTCGCCAAAGTAGCCAAAAGCTAACTTCCACTTTTCGTTAAGATAGCACCAAGTCATCAGTGTACCAATTTTTGCGTAAGTATTTTCCCTGTTACTTATTGGATCGTTGGATTTTAAACATCTCTTTAAATAGCAGTTGACCATGATGTCCATGGCTTTGGCTTTGGCGGAACAGCTTGCAATTGGGTGATAGCTTGGAGAATTTGTCAGGTCATTTTTTTGGGTATGGGTTGCACCTTCCAGCAAGTTGAAAAAACGCCAGCATAGTAGGGCTTGCTGAGAAGATTATTCAAAAGCCTGGCAAGTGTTTCAGGCGACTTTCTTAGAACTGTGGCTCAAGTTTCATCTAGCTCTGAAGCTTTGCGAATGTTGAGATTGACAAGAGCCTTTTCAAGCAGTGACAGTGGTTAATTGCCATGTGATTATTTGAAATTTGAAGCAAACATACCAGCCAACGTATTTGTTTTATCATGCGGGTCGGATATTATTTGATCGTTATTGAGAAGAGTCGGAATTGATGCGATATATTAGTTTCCACTCCTTTACATGAAGGATCTTGTTACTTTTTGGAGCGGCGAGAATTTTGGCACGCGGCCGCATCTTATGTAGGGCTTTTTTGATTCTGTGGGGCATAAATGTTTGATTTATAAAATTATATTTTTTGGCTTTTCGCATTTCGAAGTTAATTTAAACCAAAGCTTTTTTTCTGAATCTACTATTTCTGTTAAAAGGTTGCAAGAAAGAACAAATTTGGACCCATTACTAACGAAAATGCTCAAGTTTAAAAAAAAGATTCTATCGTATTCTTGCTTATTCAACCAAGTTCGTATAAATGAATCTTTTAACAAGAGAGTCCGTGATATTTAACTTTAATTGGAGGTTTTTATTCGTAGATTTCCTTCGCTACGTACATCATACACTGTATAAGTGCTAAAATTCCTTTATTTATTTGCATTTCTAACAAAAGTTTCGCATCGAATATATTATAATAGTATAATTTCGCATCTAATAAAAAATAATATAATATTTTTTAACAAGTTTACGAATAGTTCATGCCAATTTACTCTCGCTACAATATAACTATATTTAAAAACTTAAAGTGATCATTTCAGTTTTCGGAATATTTGTATAAAATTATGTAATTGCCGATCACGAATTTTTTCAAGCATCCGAGCGGTTATGCAGCCATTCAGTGGGTATCGTAAGAATCTATGGATATATTTTTGCGAAAGAATGTTTAAAATTTTTTCATTCTTCTTTTTATTTTTATAAATACCACCGAAGGCTAAGGGTTTATTCATTTCTGCAAAACGTTTGCATTACCCAAAAGAAATCTTCTCAACACCATAAAGAACATATATTTTTGGTCAGCATCAAATTCTAACTTGAATTAATACACATTTTTCTGGTCGCAAAAATGAAGATATCGGCTTGAAATATGGACGGAACGGCCGAATCTGCACAAAAATATTACTCCGATGATTTAAAGTTGGAAAATGGCAAGACCGGAGCTGATATACGCCGCCTGAATTTTCAAAAGCCTATACTTCTGGAGCAAGCACCTTGCATGTATATCAGAAAGTCTAAAAAGGCAATGCAGGAGAAAATTCATCTGCGTTCATTCCAACAGTCAAGGATTTACAATAACCTCTAGCTTATTCGGGGTCCAGAGCTACGAAAGTACAATAAGTGCACCTATTTTGCGTAGCCAGACTTTCAGGCCGCAGGGCTATGTTCAATCCGGAACGTTTCTGCCGCGCACCAAAAAGCCATATGAAGAGTGAACACAGAAAAAACCAAAGTATGGGAAGCAAAGTGCAGGACAACGGCAAGCTAAAAGATTTATCAAATTTTCCAGGATAACATACAACCTATTACAAAGGAACCAGACACGGTTGGTAACTGGCTTCTACACGAGTCATAAGTCTCTTAGGTACTAACCGAAAAGTATGGTTATCTGGGATACCGATTCATACAGATTTTGAGAGGGAGCGAAGGTAGCGAGCAACCACATCCTGTGTGTACAGATAGCAGGTGTTTAGCGAATACTTTATAAGGCTGAATACCGTACGGCGATCCGTTCCAAAGGAAGCGGCGGAGTTCATAACGATTCTAAAGGTGGAGGACTAGGGATATGAGCGAGCACAATACTACTACAACTTACTTACGTCGCTATACGGATTTCGCACCAAAATTACCTTACAATGATAAGTGAACACAAGAGGCAACCGTTAGCAAATATTGACATGAAATGGGCAATAATACTTTTTGTTAAATAGCGAAAAAAAAAACCAAAAATAAAATACGTGGATTTCGCTCGGATGTGACTAAATCTTTCCAATTCTATTTTTGAAACGACTAAAAAAAGTAGTGTAACCAAGTTTTCATACTTTATAACATGGTTTATTATTGTGTTTTTTTTCAGAAAATACGTAGATATGTCGTGTATCTAGCGTAGTTTACGTGTAACGAGTCAAAAACCCAGAAAGCTGAATAGTTCTCAATTCACGCTTTACAGTACACTTACCCTTCGATGATTTCCTACTTTCTCAAAATGGGTTTTTTTCTACGCCTCTACTGAAATCTATCTATCTAAACCATTGTAAAGTAATTTAGAAGTTAACATGCACATTGTCGGTCAATGTGTAAAATGTGGCAGATTATGTCACAATCAAAATAATCGTCTCTCTAATAAGACATACGGTAAGTGTGGTCGATGTGAGCTTTGTCATGGTAACTGCAAGTCCAAATTCCAAAATATCAAGCAAAAAATCAAATGCGCTAAATTAAATGAAGAAACTAAAATAAATAAAAATATGAATGCAAGACGACTTTCGAGAAAGAAGGCTTTGTCCATCTACTCTATAAATAATCACAACAAATTTGACCATCTAAGAGACTAAGGTGGTCAAATTCAAATACACCACAGTTTAAAAGAACCTACAATTTAAAACTCAGATGGAGAAATCATGAAAATCCCATCACCAAAAACATTCAACCAAGCAATCCAACATAAACAAGCATATCACCCAAACGTTCGCAATATGTATAAGTTTTGGCAAACACAAGTAATTAAAATTTGTCTTTATGTCTAACTCTTTTTGTGTAACAAGACAAACTTATGCTCGTCAAAAAGGTCGGAAGTTGCAAAGGCGTAGACACGGGTGTCATTGTAAAGCTAGCTAGTTCGGCAGTAATGCGCGGTTTTTATATTTATCCCATAGACACTCCGCAGACGATTATCCTAAAAAAATACACGTGCTGAAACCCTTATGCAGGCAGACAGACAGTCGTAGCTTTCTTGCCAGGTGGGTTGGTCTTATACCTAGGGCCGCTGTATACCCTGCCCTATCTATAGTATGCATTATATTATATGGGAGACTCCGAAGTTAGGTGCGATGACCTCTACAACCTATTCTTTCCCTAAAAAACCCATTTTTAATATTTAAAAACACGTTTTTTTTTTTAAAAATAAAAAGAAAGAAAAATCCTTATATGTATCATATATCTATTACTCAAAAATTATATTTTTTAGAAACATAGCATATAAAGAAAAAAAAAACCTTGTGCAAGGCATCAGAATTCTGCTTGTAGGCTGTTTCTGGTAAGTGTTCTGATGATGATGACGATGAAAAAGCCGTTGTAAGGTTGGTCTTTGCTGACGCACATCAATCTTCATGATGACGATACACTTGTTTGCTTTTATTATATTTTATATTAAATTTTCTCGATTGAATTTATTGTTGATGGGCAGCAATCGAAAATATAGCACCATCAACAAATTAAGGAATATAATTACTACACCCGACGGAAAAATTAAAATGTTATGGGTACCAAGTCACATCAGTTCACTGGGAAATGAGCAGGCTGATCGAAAGGCAAAGTATGCTGCTTCTGCACCTCTAATTATGGATGATGTCATGGAAATGTTGGATCTTCAAAGATACATTGGAAGAAAAGTTAAAGAGAAAATTGCAGAAGGAAATTTACAATACCATCATCAACACTACTCTTTCATTAACCTTCGATTAACTCCACCTTTATATCCAACAAATGTTGAGAAAACCAAAATCCAAACATTTTCGAGAATTCGGCTTAGTCATAAAATTGCAACTCACCAATGCATATTCAAGAAGTCTTCCTCCCCAATCTGCAATTGTGGACAAATTCTCACTATAAAGCACATTCTCTGTGACTGCTTAAATTTACCTTGGCTAGAAGTACTGCATTTGGAACGATTAACCCTAAGGACATTCTAGAGTCATCTACAGAACAGAAGATCAATATAACATATTACTTTATCAAAACTACTAGGCTCAATATCTAATGTACTTTTAAAAATCAGAGTCGGTAGACTTTGTTGCTAGTACTGTCCTTTTTTTAGTCTAAGAGTTTATTTTATTAGTCTAAAATTATAATAGTAATAATAACAATAATGCATAGTGAAGAGAGGGAAAAGACGTTTCCAATTCATTTTTTCTGTTATATTTGCTCTCATTAGCAAATTCCTTTATTCCACTACGAATTAGGCGTTTCCCCTAGCAAATTATAACCTTAGGTTCCTTTTTTTTTCTTGTACGGGCGGTTTACTACTAGGATGGCAATGGTCTAGTTTGATATGCATTGGGTGAGTCGTAAAAATGTTTATGGATGGTATTGTAAACAAGCATGGGTTTTTAAGTATATGAAAGGCAAACTTGAAAGAAAGAATGGAAAAACTTGGGTTTTTGGAAAGATTAAAAATTTACCAAGATAACAATCTCAAGCATAAGTCCCGCTTAATTCAAGAATGTATCTTATTTAACGGCCCCAAAGTATTACAACCTCTTCTAGAAATCACCAGGCATGAACTCCATCAAAACTATGTGGGATGAATTGGACCACTATATGCGAAAAACTCAATCTCGACCGTCCAAGACCTGAAAAACAGACTATAAGCGAGATGGAGTAAGATTCCTGTTTCCTACACAAGAAAAATTATACAAAATATATCAAAACGTTTAAATGACGTTCCAAATATAAATTTTTAATAATACATTTTTTTTTCTTCGTATTCTTTCTTATATGAAAAATACCAAATATTAATGACGCTGTGTTTTTGAAGTTGTTGAAGTTATTTAATTTTCTTGTCTACTGTATTAATGTTTTGTTTTTTTTTTATGTTTTAATATGTATTCCCTAGTAGTACAAAATAATATAAAAAAAATTTTATGTTTGGACAATAGACTAGGTTCAACAAAAGGTTATTTTTTGTCGAGCGTAAAAACCCAATATTAATGAGACTCACTGTAAGTATTGTTTCCACCCACTATAATATTTGTACACGTATGTACGTCCACAACGGTTATATACGTTTTTTTTTGTCTTTTTTTCTCATTTTTGGTGGTAATAGAATGCGCACATCTTGTTTTATTTGTTATCAATGTATACCCTAAGATTTATAAGCTCGTCGCACATTTCACTGCAGTATTTAAACTGTTTGTTAACTAAAAATTTTTTTTATTTCATAAGTCATTGCTTGCTTTGGTTTTCAAAACATATGCTATTATTATTTAAATTCACACACATTCGGCAACTCTGTTCAAGCGCTGTGGTCACATTTTTCTCTTTGTGGAAAAATTTTTGCAATTTAACTTCTTTATTGCGTTATACATTTTTAAAAGTTCTCAAACTTATTATAATCGATTGAACTTTCTGTGTGTTTATTGCGAAAAGTGTTCATCGCGGATACCGTACGTGTTTTCCTTTAAATACATTAAAAAAAAAAAAAAAAGAACTAAAAACATCTGACTTTTTATTCAGTAGTTTCCCAAACCTTTTGAAGTGAATGGTTATTTCACAAATAATAAGCAATAGACAACAATAAGGCATAATGGCCCCGGGGCCGCCAGACAAAAACTCGAATAGATTTTATCTAATAAGTGATACATCCCCCCAAAGAAAAAAAAGTAAAAATTCCGATTTTCCGTTGTTGCCAATCACCGATATAACCCCTATTGATAAAAAATATATTGTTATTTCTTCAACCGATGCTCGAATAACAATTTCCCAAATTAGCCCGTTTTCTATAAAAAAAGCTCTAGATAGCATTACAACATACATCGACTCCATCTCGATTCTACGCGATGGGAATTTACTGGTCCTCGCTGGGAACCCGCGCGCAAACGAAAAGCTCATAAAGGCCAAATCTTTAGCTAATCTATGTGCTATTTCAGCTAAACTACATGAGAAACTTAACTCGGTTCGAGGCGTAATTTATGCTCCTTGCTTAAAGCATGTGCCGGAACATGAAATTGTTCGCGAAATGGGCAATCAAGGAGTGACTGAAATATATAAATTCACCAAACTAAATGATGACGGAAAAACACGCTCTCCTACAGGAAGGATTATTTTAACTTTTGATCGCTGCCGATTACCGCGAACAGTTGATGTGGCGTGGTATAAATGTAAAGTAGAACTATACATCCCAAATCCTATGAGGTGTAAAAATTGCCAACGCCTGGGTCATATGGCAAAAAGATGCACTAATGCTGCATCTTGTGCTAACTGTGGTCATCCTCCACATACTGAAAGCTGTACCCGTAGTTTCTGCATAAATTGCAATGATCAACACTCAGCGTTAGACAAACAATGCCCACGTTTTGTACAGATGCGCGAAATATTAAAAATCAAAACAGAAAATTACTGTAACATGGGCGAAGCGCGACGCACATACCGGGAAAGAAATCTATCTGTAACCCATGGAATTGGCAAAAGTAATACCTACGCTGCTGTTGCCTCGCAAATCGAGCCTAGTAAGACTTTAACTGCAACTGCTTCCAATGAAAAACCTGTTCCACCATTAACCAAAAATTATATTGCGAAACCAGTTACATCACTTGCCAAAGATAATATTGAAAAAACCAAAGCAACTGCAAATATTGAAAAAATTAAAACAACAACACATATGCTAAAATCTAATATACCAAATTCTCCAGAATCTCCAGCTCTCAACTTTACTCAACAAATCACAAGTGGTCATGAACCCATTCTTTCATCCATTAATCAACCTTCAAAAACCAAAGCAACTGCAAATATTGAAAAAACTAAAACAACAATACATATGCTAAAATCTAATATACCAAATTCTCCAGAATCTCCAGCTATCAACTTTACTCAACAAATCACAAGTGGTAATGAACCCATTCTTTCATCCATTAATCAACCTTCAATTTCAAATTATTCACGTGCGCCAACCCGTTGCGCTTCAAATGCACCAAATCACCTAAATACAGATTATTCTGCTGGTAAGAATAAATCATTCACGAAAAATTCCTATAGCGACCTTCTCGACGGAGACGCTGACATGTCAACTTAACCCTCCCTCCACTCTGCTTACATGTGATTACAATTAAATAAAGTTTTTAAAATTCTACAATGGAACATTAAGGGACTTATTAATAATTTTGATGAACTCCGTACACTCATAAGCGATTTTAATCCAACCTTTTTATCGCTTCAAGAAACCCATTGTAGAAGCTCTTTTAATCCTATTCCACCCAAATCATATACTGGATACTTCACGAATGCTGATCAAAACTCATATTCCAAACAAGGAGTAGGTGTTTTTATAAAATCAAGTATACCTCACAAACGTATAAATTTAAGCTCAAATATACAAGCCGTAGCGATACAAATAATGTTAAATATAAAATTTACAGTGCTTTCGCTCTATATTCCACCTTCGCAATCGTTTTCTCAGCAAGAACTCTACAGTTTATTCTCCGTACTTTCCCCCCCCCATTAATTATATGCGGCGATTTCAACAGCTGGAATACCATCTGGGGCTCAACAGTGAACAACACTCGTGGTACTGTTTTAGAAAAGGCCTACATTCAAAGCAATCTCTGCGTTTTAAATGATGTAAAACCAACTAATCATACTTTTTCACATATTGATTTAACATGTTGCTCTCCATCACTTCTTCCTTTGGTGTCCTGGTCTATTTCTGATAATCTACATAATAGTGATCACTTTCCAATCATAATCGATCTTAAACTTTCAACGTCCTCTGCTACTCCAGCAAAACAGGCCAAATTCCTCCTAGATAAAGCGGATTGGATCAATTACTCCAAACAAGTGGAGTCATTTTTGAATTCAAAGCCATTTAACGGAAACTGCAACCATGATGCTGCTATTATGTCTAAAGCGATTCGCACGGCTGCTCATCTTTCTTTTCCTCAATCCAACACCTCTTTTAAACGAGCTAGGGTTCCTTGGTGGAACAACACGCTTTCGTTTTTGAGGAAAAATAAAATGGATCTATGACACCGCTTTAAGAGATGTCCTGATCAAAATCACTTGTCATTATACAAAAATGCCAATGCTCTATTCAGGAAGGAATTACGGAAATCAAAGGCACTTAGTTTCGAACTTTTCTCGAGACGAATTCACAGAAATACATCAATGAAAGTTGTCTGGAACAAAATCAACAGACTTAATGGGACTTCAAACCTGAACGAAATTTCTGCCATCTGCACTCCCAATGGAACTTTAACTGACGCAGATGAGATTTCTAATTACTTTGGAAAAGTGTGGTGCGAATACTCCTCTGACAGCAACTTCTCCAGTGCTTTCATTGATAATAAAAGGACTCCAATATCTCCTCCAAATAATATCGATAGATGTGCCATGTTCCTGGAAAATTGCGTATCTACCTCAGAACTTGGAAGTTGTCTCTCCAATTTGAAGGGGAAGACACCTGGTCTAGACCGCATCTCATACCAAATGATCAGTGCTATGTCTAAGTCTAGTAAAAAGAAATTACTGGACCTATATAATACGGTATTTGTGACTGGCCATATACCTACATGTGGAAACTGGCAACAGTTGTTCCAATTCCAAAGCCAAAAAATGTCTCCATCGCATCAGATTATCGCCCAATTTCTCTTTTACCTTGCCTCTCTAAGGTATTAGAGAAGATTATGGCATCTAGATTATCTTGGTTTCTTGAGTCGAAGAACCTGATAACAAAGCAACAAGTTGGTTTCAAGCGGGGTAGAGGGTGCATCGACGCTCTGTTACATATTGATTATTTCACAAGCAAAGCAATTTCCGAACGAAATCACGTAACAATTCTCTCAATTGATTTCGAAAAAGCATTTGACAGAGTTGGTCTTCATGTTATCTTAAGACTCTTGAAATCATGGAATGTTGGACCCAAATTCTTCAACTACATCAAATCATTCATGTCGCATCGGCGGTTCAAAGTTAGAATCATCTTTCTGATTCCTTTCCGCTAATGAATGGCATTCCGCAAGGATCTCCTCTCTCTGTCACGCTTTTCCAGATCGCTTTCAACGAAATTCTTTGCCGTGTACCAAGAGTGGAACATTGTCTCTACGCGGACGATGTATACATTTTTACAAAAGAAAAAGACAACACGAAAGCAATCAACATCCTCGAATCTATTGCATGTGAGATCTCCACATGGGCAAACTCGTCAGGAGCTAAAATTTTTATACAAAAATCAAAAAAAATTTACATTTGTCGAAAACAAATGTGCTATGCAGGAAACCTACTGATGCATATTAACGACTTACCAGTACTAAATGTGCAGACGCTCCATGTTCTCGGGCTCACGTTTTCCAACAATTATCGTTGGAAAGCACATTGTCTTCGGTTAAAAAACTGCCTTTTAACAAGGGTAAATTTCATACAGTACGTTGCTTGGAGAAGCCATGCGCATATTAACACTATTGCTTATCTTACGAAAATGCTTGTGTTAAGCAAGATTGACTTTGCTTTGATAATTTATGGCAATAGCTGCAAATATAATATCAACATCCTTAAACCGGTCTATCACCAAGCCGTCAGAGCAAGTTGTTATGCTTTTCGGACGACGCCCATAAATAATATTATCATTGAAACTGGTCTCCCAACTTTAGAAAATAGATTGTATGAGTTAAAAGCTAAGCTTCTTAATTCAAACAAATCCATTCTTGGTGATGACGTAAGAAGGATTATTATTGCGAAGAAAATTCGAAAGTCACCATCTGCAATTGACCATTGTTTGTGCATCGCAAAGGAATTGAACATTCCCTTAAAAATTTCCCGCTCTTTTGGTGTTA
>NW_024003803.1:180532-210108 GCF_014805625.2 Glossina fuscipes
CCCGCTCTTTTGGTGTTAAACCTCCCTGGATTTTGAAAGACTGCTCTTTTGACATCTCACTGTCTATGCACAAGAAAGAAGATACTCCAAATTACGTCTTCAGGAATCTAATAGCTGAAAAAACCCAAGTATTGGACAGTACTGGTTGGAATCTTTTGTACACAGACGGCTCAAAATCTCCTGGTCTGCCTCCTGCTTGTGCGGTGGTAGATGCTACAGGACGGGTTCTTCTCAACCACATATTTCACGAAAGTACTTCAACTTTCACAACGGAAGCCAGAGCTATCCTTCACGCTGCCAACCTTGCCCATAAAAACAAACTCAAAACCGCTATTGTTACCGACAGTTTGTCTATATTACAAGCTGTTCGGAATCCTTCGACTTCGAGATGGAGCACCATCAACAAATTAAGGAATATAATTATTACACCCGACGGAAAAATTAAAATGTTATGGGTACCAAGTCACATCGGTTTACTGGGAAATGAGCAGGCTGATCGAGCGGCAAAGTATGCTGCTTTTGCTCTTCTAATTATGGATGATGTCATGGAAAAGTTGGATCTTCAAAGATACATTGGAAGAAAAGTTAAAGAGAAAATTGCAGAAGGAAATTTACAATACCATCATCAACACTACTCTTCCATTAACCCTCAATTAACTCCACCTTTATATCCAACAAACGTTGAGAAAACCAAGATCCAAACATTTTCGAGAATTCGCCTTGGTCATACAATTGCAACTCACCAATGGATCCTGAAGAAGTCTTCTCCCCCAATCTGCTGTTGTGGACAAACTCTTACTATAAAGCACATTCTCTGCGACTGCCTCAACTTTTCCTCGGCTAGAAGTATTGCATTTGGAACGATTAACCCTTTGAACATTCTACAATCTGCTTCAGAACAGAATATCAATTCAATATATTACTTTTTTAATACTACTAAGTTCACTATCTAATATCCATTTATTTAAATTAGAGCCGATAGCCTGTGTTGCTTGTGCTCAATGTCTTTTTTTAGTCTAAAAATTCATTTCATTAGTCTAAAATTAAAATAATAATAATAATAATAATATTTAAATTCATTCTCCAAAAATACTTTAATTTTAATGCATAAAGATACAAACAAATTGATTTACTAACATTGGCAATGAAAATAAATTCCGCACTTAATACACCCACCAAAACTTTTCAATTTCCCCGTTCATCGTTTATTTTTCTTCTTTCAGGACCGTCAATATTTTTTCCTAGCATACCAATATCTCAAGCTTACCAACTTTGCTGTTTATAAGAGATATTAATAGTCGTTGAAATTAATAAGCGCCTACAGGGTGGCAATTGCGGCAAATGGTACAAACCTTCTTACCACCAGAGCCATATAACATAGGCCCCGCCAGTTCTGTTTCAAAGATATTAAATGAATTCACGTCCTTTGTTTCTTCTGTATTTTTTCTGCAGCAAAAAAATTAATCGACAATAACAATTTTCAAAGATATAAATATTAAAATAACTTCCATTTTCACGTGTATTCTCATTACATTTTATTTGAGTTTCACCAACTCAAACAGTCACATCAGATGGATTGCTGCTAACACCTTCCTTAGCCGCTTATATCATAAAACAACAATTTTGACAATCCAACCGATTAATATTTTTCCGCCAAATCTCAACAGATGCATTTTTAAATACAATTGTGAAAACTACTCATGTCGACATTATCCGCAAGAAATTCATAGAAAAGTTGACCCGTCAATTTATCATTAATCATTATTAATCAAGCTAAAGAAAATTTAAACAATTAAACTGTATTTCATGTTTACTGACACATTAAAGTATGCGAAAGTTTGCTATGATAAACCTTTTGCAAGACTTCTCCCAGGTAGTGAAGATTGCACTGGCTCAAACGCATTTTTGCGTTATCCTGGCAGCAGAGCAAATTGCTTGCCAATCTCCTTTAAGAAATAAAAAAAATGTACTCAAATAAAATTATTTTAAGGAGATTTCTGTTATCTTATCTCTTTCGTATTGTTTACGGCATTCGAGTTCCAAAATAGGCGGCCTATTTTTGGACCCGTATTTGAATAAAACTTTGTTGAAACAGGACTTAGTAATATTTAAATACTCGCAGATGCCACACAACATCACCCTTCTTCAAATAAGTGCGTCGCAAATTTTTTTTTAGGCTTTTGGTATGGAACTATAATAAACAGAGAGAGTCGATGCCATATGCTTGCCTTAAGAGTGGACTGAACTCCAGTTGTTTTTAAATATGCATTAAACTCCAGCTTTGAAAGTGGTTGTTGAAATGACTTGGAGATTGACATATTCCAAGAATTACTTATTTTCTCGGTAATTACGTATTAACGCCACCACGGTAAAAATATTATTATTAAAATAAAAATTATTAAAATATTATTATTGTTATTATTATTATATTTAGAAGCCAAAAAAACGTTTTTTAAAAATTTAAAAGGTTGCTTTTTATTGGTTATTGCGATTAATGCAGCAAATGATATCGTAAAACCATTTAAATTGTTCACAACCGCACAATAAATACAAAAGCCACATTCAAATACAGCCAAAACTTAAGACTTTGGCGTACTCGCTTATCTTTATAAACATTTTTTTAAAGTACATTAATATTATTTGCGCAGTCAAAAATACATACTATATATGGGTAATACATATACAAATACAAAGTTGAACCCATTTATGTAATCACGGTAGCATCAACGATAGTTACAGGGAATCTTAATCAATTGACTTGATACGGTGCGAGTGGATAGCACTTAGCAGATTAGTCGAATGATTTCGCAAAGACCTCGCGACTGAAGTGTGTGGTCTTAAATTAAAGTTTTTTTCATTCTGGCACTCAAAATTATTAAAATCCAACAGAAATACCCACACAATTTTTATTGTACAGTATTGTACAGCCACACAGTTGTATGGCAGCTCTAATTGGTAACTCGTGAGATCAAGTATAATCAAATTAGTGCTCAAAACATTGAAAATAATAAAAGACTTGTGCAATTTTCATAAAAATTGCATAATAACCCTGCAATAACCTCTGCTCATTCATTCATGTGTGCGTTATATAAAATAGATAATAGCGAATTTTTCACCTGTTATTACAAGAAATGAGTATCTTTATAAAACCATGAAAGATGGTCACATAAAAATATTGAAATCCATTAATTCGCCCGAGAAGTTAGTAAACCATTTGCGTGATAAAGATGTTCAATTTTACACCTACCAAATGAATCAGAAAATACTACTATTAAACAACGTCCAGTTGGTAACATCAAAGTCGGTGTTGAAAAGTTGGAGCGCTATACCTACATTGTATATCGTAAATTTACTAAAAACCCAATGAAAATATTCTAGACAGAATAAAACGATGTACGACCTGAAACACTTCGATCATGTAGTTGGAGTTGGAGCTGCTTTAAAAACCAGAGACATCCTCCTGAGTGTCAAGGTTTTCAACACAAGAGCTTATTGCACAAAGCAAGTCAAATGTGTTAAATATGGCTTAAATTATTTAATTAAATACTACAATAAAAGTAACCCACACAAAATATGTCAATCGGTTACAAAATCACCTGGGCAATTATAAACGTTGTTCCATACACCAATAGCTTCTTAAAAGAAACTTCAAACTTCTACATCACCCAGTTCAGGGCAGAATAAGCGTGACAATAATTATTCCTTCAAACAAGAAGGCCCTTTGCTGAATAGGCAACTCCCAATCACACATAATACTGATATGGTTAATGGTAATAATAGTCTTCATAATTGCCACTACACCGATAGAGTGAAAAATACAAATCCGTCTTCAAAAATTGCAATTTTGATTAAAAAGCAGGTTGGGACGACAAATCCTTTCACCAGTATGATTTATTCCTTTATTTAACTAATTAAATTTCGTTACAGAACAAGTCATTAGCCGAATTTAAACTACAAAATAACTTAATTGTAGCCAAGAGAAAAAACGTTAACCTATAACATGCACCGCAATTAAACTAAGCACTAACTTAAGATACACTGATATATTTTGACGATTGAACATGTGGTTTTTTATTATTAATTGAACAAATCAGAAGAAAATCAAATACAAAAAAAAAAAATAATAATAATTATTATGATCCAATTTATCTGCATTTGTACGAAGCTCGCAAATCTTTAGCAATTAGTTATGCAACACAATGCATTTAACCTTATTAAGGGACAAAACAGAAATTCTAGTAAATGGTAATGATTGTTGAACATTTTACACATTAGCCGAAACGGATTAATCCATTAATAATTGGTTTGGTATTGTGGCAGCTGCAAGAGTACAAAATGACTTGGGGCCCTACTGGGGGTTTAAATGCTAATACGTACTAATAAAAGCGGAGGTCCTCAGATAGGAGAGTTTTGTTACCAGTGGTTCAAATAGTTTGAATAGTCCGTTAAGTTTGACAATTCCCCTATAATTCTCAATCAGTTTCTGAGATCAAGGAAAGTAACCTTTTTTTAAACAAAAATTAAAAGTATGTTTAAGGGGAATATATAGCAAAACAGTACAATGTTGGAGAATAGCGCTTCACACAAGTTGGAACATATCAAAGTTGACAATGTTATAAAAAATTTTTTTTTCTACGAAGGGCACAGATGGCAAAATGTTAAACGAGCTTATCGAATAGCGATGATTATCAAACGAAATGTGTTAACATTGGAAGGCTTTCCCAAAAAAGTATGCAAAAATATCAGCTATTACAGACATGCCGGATGGTTCGAAAATGTCAAAGTTCATAACGAAAGGATCACTTTTGATCACTTCATCAGACGTTCCATCTATTTGATAAAATAGACAATTTACGGCCAGTTATAAGAACGGCTGGTGACTATCTTCAAGTGAAACAAAGAAATCGGTTCTAGAAAAAGATAGATTAGTATCCCACCAAAATACAAAGTAAAACAACCTATTACTTACATTAAAGATGTTGTTAAGCTAGAAAAGACTTAACCCATGGACAGCAATGAAAAGCACTTTGTAAATTAATGCATATGAAAAGGGAAGGTCATTGTTCAAAACCCACGAAACATAAGACGCATTAAAATTACCAAGCACTATCCAGCTATCACTGGGTTCGATTCAACTAATAATATTTTTAATCAAAGATTAAATAGTGTTGTGAATACTATTTCTTATAGCTACACTCGAAGTTGTTTTCCTGCGATGACTAGGAACCGCATAAATGTACAAAAAAACTGTACCAAAACAGGTATATGATTAAAAGTAAGCATTTAAACGCATACAAACTCAGCTGATGTGGACGCAGAAGGACAAGCCGTAGGGAAAGTTGAGAAATGATTAGCACACTGTCGCACCTAAAGATCTTAAAATCGAAACAAAAAATATCGCTATGAAATATCCCCGGCTTAAACCTGATTTCTGTAAATGGTACAACAAGATAATCAGAATTAACGGGTGTTACAAACTTATTGCATAATTTCGATTTAAGACCATGTACATTTTGGTACACTTGTTTCAGCAAATGGTAGCTATATTTTAATTTTTTGCTTGCTGAAGTATCTGCTTTAATATCAGTGGGGAGATACTCTTTTGACGGCGTACAATCTATTTCATTAAAACCCCCTGAGGGCATAATTTTACAAGCATAATAAGTGCAAGGAAGACTACCGGAGCGATTATTTTAGGAGAAGCGATATATCTCTGACGAGAGAAACTGAACTTAAAAACACTGTATTTCTTCACGTCTTCCTCAGACATGTTATTACTTCAGTACTTGACAATTGCTTTCTTGCAGGTACACGCCGATAATCGCGATATAAAAATAGATTTTTGTGCAGTTACCGCTACCAACTGATAGAAATCTAAATTAGCAGCAGTCTCTTCCAAAGGGTTCTGTAGCGCGTTAACTGTAGATCCACAATCATTCATTGGCGCCTAATGCGGGCAAAGGCAGTATTCACCTCCAACTGCAGATATAGCGCCTGTGGGTAAACGAGTCTGAATCTTAGAGGTTATTTTTACCGAGAGGTCGATAATGCATTCACTGGTTGATACATCATGTGGTTCCGGAGCGGTAGAGGCTCCAAATGCACCGAAACATGCTGCGGTAGTTCTCATGGTTATCTTTACTGTTGCAGCGTCGCTATCCGTCGGGGAACTGAACATTTCCATCAACTCATTATCCTTAAGCTGGTACAAATTGCGCGGTTAATCCTGAACCTTGTTATGCATGGCTGGATTGGGCGACAGGAAATCCACCAAGTCTATCGATAACAGGTCAACGTGCTGCATGCTAGCAAACTCTTCTACCGTGTACAGAACAGATCCTAAGCTGAAAATGTCGATCTAAATCGGTCCCGTAGGGGACGATGGACACCCCACAGTGCAAGTTGCACAAGTTTTGGATATTCGAGATGAACCAGAATTCTCCGAAAACTCACATGCCCCAACACCGCGTCTAACATCTTCTTGGCATCTAGAAATCCCAATTTCGTTTGTGTGATCTGTCTACAGAAGTCGATGTCCGTCTTTCCGTAATCCGGCCAAGATCAATGCAGCCCTTTTGAGTCATCACCAACAGCATCAGCTGCCTTGTCAGTGAGATCTGCGCACTTGGGGTGCCCAAAGTCTTCACACGACCAGCGCATTACATAGTGGTCGGAACTGAAACCAGTTTTCGCCTGGCACGGGTTGAGAAAACAATTCATATCACCACAATATCGAAATCAATCACAATCATCTGGAAATGCTACTACTATAATGGTTTTGCTTTTGTCGTTTTACGAATAATTTTTGCATAGAAGACAGTGTTCTAATTCCACCCAGTGCCTTACAACCACTTTCCGTGTTGAAAATCTCATAGGCGATTTTAACCAGTCGACAATATATTTATTGCGAGCCCTACTTTCCCAAATATTTATATTAAATTTGTAAGCTAGTGCAGAATATAATGATTATAATGTTTTCCTCAAGCAATTGGGTGCAAAATATTTTAAGCTCGTATAAACCAATTACTGGTTTACCTTTTCTACAATATTTGAAAAAATTTATATATGAAGACTACCTCTACAGAAAAAACTTATAATTCTTGACTATCAGCTCAGTATCAGGAATAAACATGGTACGATTGAGCAATATTTTCGTGTTGTTTTGTACTTCAGAGAAGTCATTGAAAGTAAAAACAATCAAGAACATTATAGTCGGGCAAGGCCGACCTTTAAATACCTCACAGCGGTTCGTCTAGTATAGTTAGTCGCTCGTTTGGTAATAATACATCAAAAATTACACAGGATTTTATTAACGAAAAGTAAGCCTTTGCATGAAAGCCCGTATATTAGAGCATGCCGAAAACATCATACGACATAATCAAAATTTAGCAAATGTAATATACTTCTCGAACATTTCATTATTTTGGAAATTAGATCTCTACGATATAAAGATTCAGTTTTCATAGGAACTGTTATATGAGACGGGACTCACAAAATTTGCGCCTGCCGAACCAAATTTAATAAAATATAAAAAGTGTTTTTTCTTAGGTCCTTCCGTGTGTTGCATACGTCCGCTGAAACTTAATATACTTTGTACTGCAAGTGGTGAAGAGTATAAGTATTGGGATGGTGATATTCTTAGGTGTGGAAAATGCCTTTGTCTGGCATGATGGTCTACTCTTCAAAGTTAAAAAAATTCTTCCAATTCCTATATATTTGCTGTTTAAATCTTATTTGCGAAACAGACGTTTTTATGATAAAGTTAAAAACGATAGATGCAATATAAATGAACTTAACGGTGGGATTCCCCAGGGAAGAGTTCTAGGTTTAATACTTCATCAGAATTTCACTTAAGATGTTCCGATCGCTGACAACACTTTAGCTGCGACGTACGCTGATGACACAGCAATCCTACTTTGACCTAGTGGTTTTTTACAAACTACAAGTTTACCTCAAGAGCATTTCGCTTTGGCTAAATTTTGAAATAAATGTTGAAAAATCTACGCATATTACCCTCAAGCTAAAAAAGGGGTCTTGTCTTTTTAATTGCAGTAATATCCCTATAAAAGAACAACGATGAACGTAGAAAAATGATATAAAAACTAAATTCGACCAGCAATTCGGCTTCAAAACAAGAAAACTTCGTTGAATAATTCGCCTAGAATGTGAGCTTAATCTAAGAGACAAATACATTTTTTGCAAGAGTACCCTTCAACCTACTTGGAGCAATGATATAAAATTTTGGGAAACAGCCAGTGACTCTAATATTGCAATGCTTCAAAAATAACAATTCAGAACTGTGTCTTATTGTTAATGCCTCGTAGTTCGCTAGCAAGAAAACTATTCATGATGACTTGGATTTTGCATTCATCAAAAATCTAATTCAACGCATTTCCTCAAAATATATTGCCAGACTTCGTAATCATATAAATCGCTGGCAATATATCTTCTGGATAAATCCAATAAAATAAGCAGATCGAAGAGCCACGACGTATTAAGTTTTCCATTGAGAAATTATGTCTTAAATTATTGCAATAAACTTTATAAGTTTACGTAGTTCTTTTTTATTTACTTGACCATCATATCTGTTATTTTTTGTTTTATACCCACTAGAGGACAACAAAGGTTGTTATTTTTCTCATCTCGCTGTAATATTTACAACTCACCTTTTTGGATAGATTGCAAACTAAATATAATGCGTTAAACTACAGTTTCACGCAATCAAAAACTTAGCTGTACAAATTTTAAAAATTGATTGAAAACTTACGTTTACAGAAGTGATGCGGAAATATACGAGCAAACCCAGGTCGGCAACTACAGCGCCAATCGTAGTCAATGAAAGTGCAATATTCGTTGTGCGTGGACTTGCACGCAGGTTGACACTTGGTTTCGACCACATTTTTATTATATTGTAACCGGGACGTAAAATCCGATGAAAATGGATAATTATAATCATATGTGTACTTTTCAATTGTAGATTCAGGCGACGTCTGGACAAACATATCTCCTACCCGTATATTGTTTACAACTGCACTAACATTGTATGTTGCGTTTGTTTTTATATTCCGGCTTAAAAAAAGGTTTTCATCGTTTGTTGGTAAATCAAACGATAAATTATAATCATAATCTAAGAGAGTACTGTTAGAATTACGACTATCATTCCCAAGTCTAAGATCGGTGTTAATATCTTTCACTTGTTGAGATGTTAACTTTGAATTTTTCTTGTCGTTAGTCATAACTATAAAGATGCTGTCAGGCCCTTCATCGGTAGATGACGTCCACTGATGTTTTCTAAAGCTGACGGAATTACCTAATTCAAGAGAACTATCGGGCACAAGAATTTCTACGGAAGGGTATGGTTTTTTTTTATAAGTAATCTGAGCATGGTTTTTAAGATGAGGAATGTTGTTAACTTCGGTCACATTATCATTTTGCTCCTGATATTCATATTCTTGAATAGTTACTGACTCTAGGAATAAACTGAAGTGCGGCGCAAGCGCGCGAAGTGAAGAAGTTATTAAGATTGGCTGGTTCTGCAATGTTCGACTTGTTGTTAGTTGCGCCGTCGTAACTGTGGTAAATTGCAAAATTTTTGAATAGGCACTTTTTATATTGTTCATAAACGTTCGTGTCCGCGATGTGATTGTATTAATTTTAAAGCTGGTTTCACTAACAATTGTCTTGACAGTTTCGGTTGGAGTAATAATAGTCGCCGTTGCAGTGGCTGCTTCCGTGGAATACGTTGTATTTCCCATGAATTTTGCAGCCGTCTCGACGGTCTTAAGTGCGGTGGCGGTAGTAGTCGTAATCGTTGTAATCCAGAATGACGTTGTGAGACTTGCCGGAAGGTAGGTTTCGGAAGATTCCAAGGAGTGCAGCAATTTGATCGCATTTAGTTTTGAACTTATGATTTTGCTGTTAGACTTTAATTGCTCTACATATACCAGCTTGTTCTTACTGCTCTCACTGGTTATTAAGCTACGCGAAAATTGAGAAACAAGATCGAATTTTTTATTTAAAACATGCATTGTTGGAGTAATCTTAAAGTATGTTAGTGGTGTAGACGCTAGTTCTGGTGTTATGCTTGATATCGACTCTTTTTGGAGGGTGGAATAACGTTTACGTGGAATAAATGTCTTCCTAGCAAACGAGGCCAGATTTTCTGTTGATGCTGGAAATGTCGGATTTAAGCTATAAATGTTGGGCAATAACTTTAAATTATGTGAATAAAAGTAAGACGTTGATGACCGTGATAAATCGTATTCATCAATATCGTTTTTGGTTTTTTGAATAGAAGACGTTGAATTATTATTATATTTTGCGTTAGTTTTGCTGATGGACCAATTTCCAATAACAAGACCTTTTAAGGTTTGTTTCATTTGAAATAATTGTGGGCCAGTCTCCCACAGAGATTCTCGTTTCACTGTATTATTGAGTGGATTTTCGGGTGGTTCACCATTATCTAACCTGTCGGACTTAGAAACGTCACCAATTTTCTGATGTATAAACCATTTAGTAATCGGACCCGTTTTTTTCGATTGAAGGTTAATTTCTTGTCTCGGCCCTGACAGAAACACTCCCTTTGGTTTTGAGAACAATACTGGGTAATATGACATAGCGATTGTTGAACGGTTGTCTATTGTTGAAAGAAGGGGTTCAATCACGTGTTTAATCTCTTGTCTAGTTGACAAGTTTCGTATGTGCGTTTGTTGATTTTTAGATGATGGTTCATCGTTTTCTTTTACCCATTGATGTGGATCTGCGTTTTCAAGCACTAAGGGAATCTCCATGTCTACACTGTTTGCTTCCAAAGTGGTTGATTGCTCTCCACTTGTAGTTGATGCTGTTCGCAGCCATTGGTGGTATTCTTTTTGTGATTTAAATTCATCATCTGCGTAATTACCTTCTCGATTTAACTTTTCTTGAAAGTGGTTGCTTTTATGTTGATATAAAATATCCTCAGGGTCTTCCATTACATTATTATTTCCTACCGTAAAATTTTTCTTAAATTGTTTGAACCATTCGCTTTGTAAATTTAGTTGATTATTTAAGAGGTTTTGGCCTAACAATATATCTGACATTCTCTGGCCTAGTGGTATTTCATTGTTTGCATTTATAAAATACATCGGTTCAGCTTGCCAAACGTGTGAGTCTGTTTCGTTGGATCGAAAGTTAGAGTTTCCTAGAGATGTGGTTGGGGTTGGTAATGGTATGTATCTAGAAGAATTGCCAGCCTCAATCTGCGGTGGTATGCCTACTGATGGCGCTATTGTTCCTAAAATTTTTAGAGGTGTTAAATCAATCTGCATTTCTTGCCTGTCGTTCGGGATCTTTACTAGCGGCATATAAACTTTCTTAGACGGCGTGGTAACGGATAGCTGGTGATGGTATTGCCTTTCCACTATTTGACCATTAATGAACGACGCCCTCTGAGGATAATCGTGATCCCAATTGAATGTCAAAGGTGGCACGTGAACATTGACATTGTGGCTTAAAACATTTTGATCCAGGCTTATCTGTTGCGTATTTTTCAATATATTCGGTGGTTTTAAAAATTTCGTTTGAAGGCTTTGGATTCTTCCCCAAGGTTTGACTGTGGAATACTTGTTCTTTTTGATTGTTGTTACCGACAGTCCATTTTTGGTAGATGCGTTCGACATAAGTGGCAGATTAAACACATTATTTTGAACAAAAGTGTTTTTAAACAGACTGGTACCAGAATAGTTATTTGCTTTTATTAAGATCTTTGGTGTTGGGGCTAGTGGTAGTGAAAAAAGAGGTTGAGTCACTATGGACGAAAGAGGTGGCGGTCTAAGTATATTGTTATCAAAATTTCCAACTCGCTTTTGTTGCTTATATAATATTGCCGAGGTGTTTTTGAAATTTTTTGTATTCAATATCTCATTTGTCGGGATCAGTGGGAGAATAGCTTCAGTTCCCAAATTAGTGCTTCTGTCTGCGTAAGAAGTTTTTAAAAGAGGGCTCTTTAGAAGTGTACCTTTGTATTGCTTGTGTACTATATTATGAGAGTTTATTAAGTGATTTAAAGGTATTTGTCGGACAATTCCATTAGGCTTGCCAACAATGACATCAGAATTAGCAGTTATAACTTCTCCAGGACGTATGGGGATGCCTCCATTTTGCATTGGTGTCTGTAGTTTAGTGCTAGAAGATGCAAGCCTCTTCTTCTCTGACAGAAGCGATATTAACCAATTATTATTATTATTAAATTGCGAAGATTGTGGATTTGGGGCAACTGGTTTTCTACGTAAACTCTGTGGTATTTGATCAATGGAGTTTTCTATCTTGGCCTTAATTTCAGCGTTTTGTAGACTTAAAATTGGTATATAGAGAGGGTGCGAGGTTCGATTTAGCATTTGTCCAGTCTTTTTGTCATTAGAAAGCTTTTTTTGCGGAACATATATGTTTTGGATTAGCTTTACTGGCTGCGTTCGATTTGGAATACCAAAATTGTTTTGAAATAAACCAGCAACAACATTGAACATAGGTTTAAGAACAGTCAAGCGTTGAATAAGTTGATTTGTGGGCAACTGTTCAGGTGTTTTTGGCTCCTTTTGCTTAAGTATTTTCAACTGTGTTTTGTTTTGTTTCTGATTTATCTGTATATACTTAGTATCGTTGGCATATTTATTAGGATGTGGATTGTTCACCGTGGGATCGTGTTTATTAGACACATTCTTATGTACTGTATCACTGGAACTGTTGGCGGTTATAATGGCTTGTGGTATGACAGAAGCTGCATAAGATGGAACGGAATTCTTCATAATGTCAACAGCTGTTATTTTTAGTATTTCTCCATTTTCTAAAGTTGCCATCGCTACTAAGACGCCTCTTTTATTATTTTTTTTATGTAAGTCGCTGCGCACTTTAGACATTAGGTCAGAATGTATCAGCGTATGTGGAATCCTTTTTGTAACAATATTCTCTGCGCCATGCGTCTGGTATGCTTCAATCTTGTTAAAATTCATCAAATGAATAGAATTTAGAACATTTGAAGTTGATTAATAAGTGATATTGCTTACATATATTGAAGTGGTGTAAAATTGTATATTGTCTATTCCTGATTCCTCTGATTGAGGGGACAAAGTCGCAAGTTGCATTTCAGATAACGAGAAGCTATGGTGGCTTTCAAGATATTTACTTACGTTTCTTATCACATCATCTCCGGTCATATAATAATAAGATGTCAAAACTGACGTAATATGCGCCGGCGGTAACGATCTGGTGATTATGACTTGCGTTAATATATTTGACATTGTGTGTAAAATAGCACCGGTGTCATTTTTATTAGTCAGTAAAATTTTAGTATAATAGGTATTCGTCTCTAATACCGGCGTGGCGGACTCTATGGGCTGCAAGTACGCTATGTAGTCATCAGGTCCCGTTATAGTGTTGATCACTGTATGGGCCGATGTTATAATTACTGGGTTATTATTATAATCGATGATAGTATTGTAGTACGAGTAAGTCGTAGCAAAAGCGCCAACTGCCAAATCTGGTGTCTAAATCCAAGATGAAAATAAAAATTGACAAAATATGTTATTAGAAATGAGTAAAGACAAGATCTTATAAAATAACAAAATGTAGTAGAGGAAAATCTTGCGCTAGCGTAAATACATATCTGTATTTCAAGAAAACTAAACAATTCATCACGCACTACGTCATTTTAAACGATAAACCTTCTAAACAATCTCTTTAATACAGACCGACGATAAAACTTTTGCCAAATTCAAATAGGTATGACGATATTTTTTTATAATAAAGTAGCAAAAATACATGAAACACACAATAGGATTTTTCGTAAAGGTGTTTTTTTTTTTTTTTTTTGTTTGTTTAGAGATGGATTGGACCAGTTAAGTTAATGTTAGATCCATAATCCAGAAACGAAGTTGAGAGCGATTGATGAAAAAATCCAAGCGTAGGTAGACTGATGTGGCAGAGTGTTCGCAATGAGAGGCTCTGTTCCGCTGTCAAATCATAAATCACCGTACTTGGTACAGTACTGTCAAGATCCGGCTAATAATGCCGATAAAAGAAAAAGTGTAGGCGATTCGTGATTGTAATAGAAATACTAAATGTAAAATTAGAATGAAAACTCAGCTGATTTGATAAAGGCAGTCAGTTGGTTCAAACGCCTAAAGTTACCAGCACGAAAAATTTCATATAAATTGTCATACAGGTTAAATATACTGAAAGATTGTCTAAGGATGTCAAACCTCCTGCACTCAAAAATAAGGTGCTCGACAGACTCAGTAATATTGCAATCCTCACAGATGTCAGAGGAGGAGACTTTGATCATTTTAAAATAGACCTTGTCGTAGGTGTGATTACTCATAAGACGGTGAAGAACTTTAAATTGCCATGTTGTGAATTTTCCTTTAGGTAAAAGCGTAAGTGTCAAAAAAGGGTAAATTTTGTAGAACAGCCGGTCACTTTTATCTTTAGCTAAAACATGATACTCATCTTTCCATTCTTTTATGATGAGTTTTTTGACTAGCAGAAAAGCTTCGATGGGGGGGTAGTTTATGGACAAAACTGTACCATCGAACCTAGCTTGACGAGCATGGAAGTCAGCTTTTTCATTGATACTAAAACCGCAGTGACCTGGGATCCAGATAATGTGGCATTTTTCAATACTTGGGTCTTTTAAAAGGTTGTAGATATCGAAGACATACTTATTGAATGGGTCTTTGTTCTTGATTAAAATTAGAGCAGATTTGCTGTCAGAGAAAACTACAAATTTTTTCAACTTAATTTCAGATGCATGGATGATTGCTTGTCTGATGGCCAGAAGTTCAATGAAAGAAGATGATAGTTCTTGTAGAACTTTGAATTTTCCTATAAGTAAGTTTGGGTATTCAATAATTGAAAAACTAGAGATGTCCGAATTGATAGATCCATCCGTTGCGTATATTTTCGTAAAGGTGTATCATATTGCTTTATTGCTTATTTATTTATTTACACACGATATTCGGCTCATATAAATTGACAGCCAAATTCGATGGACTCTTGGAAATAAATATTATGCTAATTATCATGACTATACTATTAGCGTATATAGAGAAAAATAAAGAAACAAAAGCACAAAATTGATGTATAAATAAACTAGAAATAAATAACAGGCACACATCTAAGAAAGAAGCAGTAGCAGGTGCAGATCCTAGTCGGGAATGAACCTCTAATCCGCTGCAAACATGCAAAAGGTTGACATCTGGTAAAATGAATATAGTCATATTAACATCTCTACGTTGGGTGAACTTTATGAAAAGAAAAGTCATAGAAAGAAAGTTAAGAAGATTGAAGCATATCCCACTGACTTAAGTAAGAAACAAACAGGAAGGACTAATCTACGTTTCTAAAGTGTTAATGCGTATAACAGGAGCAATCTATTTTTAGAAGAAGCCAAAGAGGTAACTGGGTCCCGAACCAAGTACCTAAAAGCAGGAATCGCTATGAAAACGATTTTACTAAATCTACCTAGCAACTGTGTGATGCAGATCACACAACAGATGCATTGGTATTGGTCTATCCAACCATATGCATAAGCTTTTCATAACGTATGAGCCGTCGACTTGCTTAGGCCACCGTTTTATAAAAATTATCGCTGGCCTAATGCTATTCAAGTCACTCTGCAGAACACTCTTAAATGCATGAACTAATCTACATTTGTAAATTTTAATAATTCGGTGAATGAAAGTTTTCTTCTTTTTTGTAGATTTGATTTTATTTATATTTTTATGAATGAAATTTTTTTGTGTTTTTTTAGATTTGATTTCATAAAATTTAATGAGCACCATGTAACTGGATTTTTGAAGTCAAATTGAAGCAGATACAAATCCGATTCCGCCGATTAAAATATGGCTGGACTTAATTAGCGAAGGGAGGTCATTGATAAATAGAAAGAATCATAAGTGACAGCTTTGAGCGATACTTGGTATTATAAGAAATTAATCAGACATGAGGGAGTTTTAAAGAAGGATCTATTATTAAAATAAGAGTCTAACCGTTTCAAGAATTATAAGAGACAGCCACAGGTCTGGTGTTTAAAAATATTGTAACGGTTAATCTTCTTTTTAGAAAGCCATGTTGAAATTGAGAACTAGAAGAGTTGACTTTTTTTTTAAAGACTTTGTTAAAATTCCTTCAAATAATTTAGGTAGGACACTCAACTTGGCAATGGCTTTATGGTTCTCGACGCACGCATATGTGTAATGGCATAAACAAACTGCTCTTCCCAAACAAATGAAAAACATCTGGTCTTCGAGAAAGATTAAAAATCTTTGAGATAATATCACATAGTTCATCAGCGCATGATTTGAGCATACAGGGTGAAATGCCATCAGGCCTAGAAGCGCAGCTATATTTTAGTGACCCTAAATATTGTAAAATATCATTCTCTGAAATGACCAAAACCGGGATCGAAATAGAGTTTGTGATTTCATAGGGAAAATTATCAGTTAAATCAACATCAGCAGTAGAAAAATTTCCTCTCAAGCATTTAGCAAAAAAATTCGAGTTTTTAAAGTCACCAGAGGAGTTAGACTTATGAAAATAGATGATGAAGGATATATTAAGTTTTTTGTTTTGGAGTAAAGAATTTTATAAAATTATTTGGGATTAATAAGAAGTGAGAACTTCATTTGGGATTTAAATCATTAAAAATTAAACATCGATTCCGACAATTTATAAACTTTTTGCAAACATTGACATCTGTCAAAATTTTGCTTAAATTCTCAGTACTTGGCAAATTTTTTGAAGCAAAATATTTGTTATTATTGTCATGACCGACTCTTATACACATCCATATACAAATATATGTGATAGGAACATATGTTAAAAGTTGTTGTACCTAGGTCAACTTGCTATTGTGTTGTTTTTCATGCTCCACACATTATTCTTTTAATATTTTTATATGAACAAAAATCTGTTTACTTATATCAATATATTTTTTTCAAGCGTAAATCCGTTTATCGGTGTTTGGATGGTAGCAAAACGTCAAACAAATCAATAAAGCACATTTTTATTCATTTCGTAACCACATAATTTAAGCATTTCACAATTGATGGAAATATTACTTCAGAAGACACTACTTTTTTTATTTTTAGTAAAAAGCATAATATATTTTTCTCAATATTTTCACTATGGATTTTGAAAACTCTTCAATTCAGGTCAATCATTCTAACTTTTTCACCATCTCGATTTTATCTTATTTTCTTTTCCTCTGCACAAGTTGATCAAAGTTTTCCCTCAACGTCATTCATTTATCTACGCACGAGATTAACAACGACATTCTATAAGGTTGCCTTTGTAGCTAATATTACATAATGTAGCCACATGTTATACCTTCGATAAGAGTTGTAATTGATGGCTGTATTTCAAAGGAATTGTATTTAAATGTAAGTGCACCGCAAGTCTCTGTTCCTTCTCCGTCTTTCTTCTTGGTGGTCTTCTTTGCAGCCGATAGCATCCGCTGCCATTCGTTTTCCTGTTCGTAAGAGACCAGACGAATACTAAATGCGGTGTAGCCAATGACATAAAAAAACGGGACCTCATAAAAATATCTGAACGTTGCTATGCAAATATCGAAACTTTATCTTTTGGTAGCGTCAATGTACTAGAATCGGCAACACTTGGTTCTCTGGCCATGAAAATATAAAGCAATGCGCACTTAGCAGAACATGTGTTCGATGTGTTGAAAAGGGCAGTTAAGGGCTTAGGTTTTTTGAAACAGTGGAAAAAATACTTCTATCCAGTCGATACTCTGTCATTTGCATCGCCTATTTCTACTCAACATTAGGGTACGCATACAACAAAAATCTCAGACGTTCATGGGCGACGAAAGGCTGTCCAAAGCTCTCGATGCCATTGACCATCGACGCATTGTGGGTTGTCTTATGTTTTTATGTACAGTTGCATTCAGGGCAAATGTTCCATAAAAATAACAGAGATTTATCCACCCAGTAAATCCTTTAACAGGACAACATGCGTTCCTCAGCCTTCTTACTCACTCGTCCTGAGATTACCTACGTAGTGGGATTTCAATATTTCCAGCAGAAAAATCAAACACAATGTGTAAAAGGTGAGACTTAAGCAGGAAAATATTAAAATATTACAATCATATTGTATATTTAAACAACTGTGAATTCACATGTTAGAGTGATTCTTCGAGTAATGCAAGTATGCACAAATCGCTGGATGACACGGATCTTCGGGTAAACCAAAATGGTGGATAGCAATTTGCAGCTATTTTCGAGAAACTGACAAGGCAAAGATCAAAGTCTGCTATTACAGTTAGGAATATAGTTGTATTAAAGCAGGTTCTGACGAAGTATTTCATTAAAGAAAACACAAGCAATCAGATTTTGAAGTAGGGACTATACAGCCTTATCACTGCAATACCAAATGACTTGCTGTATATTGAAACTTGCCATCGCTATGACATTACCAGTAGATCATGAAATTTCAGTACCGTTGCAACGTCACCATGTTGCTGATAAAAAGAAACATCCGTGTTTGGGGGAATAAAAGAGAAAGTTAAATGAAAGTATTTTTTATTAATATTCACACGAGTGGCGATAGATTCAACGTCAGGAAGATGTTGAAATGGAAATGAGCAACGTGAAAAGGCAATTTATATGACCTGGAACTAGTCGATCTTTTCTGAAAGGATGAAAAGAGTTTGGAAAAAGTTTCTGTGAATGCTAGTCCGTCTATAACCAGTTTCTAGTAAGAACTCAGCAGGCAAACTCTGCGCTTACTGAATTTGGGTAAGGAAACATTCGGATTTTTAAAGCTGAAGAAGCTAGGTGTTTTTCCAGTGGAGTAAATTGTTTTATTAAGGACTTATGTTTTGATTTACGTGAGATAATTTCCATGCTTTCCACTAGAGCTAAAACATTGAAAGACAAGAAAGCTCTAGGTTGGAGATAATTTGAAAATAGCAACGCCGCTCAGATTAAGAAATAGGACTTTTCCAGCAAAATAACCTTTTGGCGTGAGCCATTCGTTATTCACCTTGACACAAATACTGTTTTAAGGCTGTATTGCCGTCAAGAAAACATTATTCCTATTACGAACCTTAAGAATCATGGAAAAAAAATAAAAAGGCTGACTCCACTTATATGCGTAACTTGCTATCTTGCATATTCACCGAAAGAAATCGGAGGGAAAGGGATTTATTATTTTTGTTTATATTTTCTTGTAATTTGGAACGTAGCGAATGGAAGAAGATATTCTTATCGCAATAATACAGGTAGTTAGTGTTCCTATGGTGGCTTAAGTAGCTATTGTTCCTGTTAGGTAGCTATATTAGCGATTAAGGAACTATTAATTTTATCTGAACGATTTAGTCCGTAAGGTACATCTATGGCGGTAAACGTGGAAACCGAGCATCAGGGGTAGATAAAAGAAAGTTAGGTAAGGCTGGAGGGGAAGGATTACAAAGTACAGTATGAACTGCTGTTTTACAATTCTGAGAAGAAGCTGAGTATTTTAAGTATCAACACTCATCGAACACCGTCCTTATTTTCTCAACTTTTGTAGACAATGCCATGAGCTCTTTCCTAGTATGAGAAAAGCCCTTTTTTGTCTGCAAACGGGGCATGGGTGGATCCGTAATAAACTTATAAAACAATGAGATTCTGGTCTTGTTTTGGTCTAGCATGGTGTAGGTAGACGTTCCTCATTAGAAGTAAGACAAAGAAAAAAAAAAAAAAAAAGAAAAAGATAAGAAGACATTAACTAATTATACGCAGAGATTACTTAAAAAGTACAGAAGAGTAGAACTTCTAAAACGCTGTGACGAAGGGATAGGCTTAACAACTTTTTAAACAGAGAGCAACCAACGAACAGGATATTGTTCGATTAATTTGAAAGTTTTAGCGTCCGCGTACATTTGCAATGTAAGGGTTCCGTCGGTTTGCTTTGAATACTACTCTATCGCAATAGAGTAAGTAATAACGGCCTGCCGTTATTCAATACCCTCATTCGCAAGAATAACGGCCTACCGTTATGCAACAGCCTTTATTCATAACTATCCCTCTCTCTCTTCCTTTGGAAAACGCTATTATGCAAGGGAAAAACTATGCAAAGTGAGAAAGTCCAAAGTCCGTCCGTGTGACTTAAGAACATCTTTTTCCTGCTTTGAACAAAAGCCAGTTAGTGTTTGCACTGGAAAAAGTTAGGTAGTTTTTGGACTGGAAAGAATGTTAGAGAATGAGTTTGGTGCTGTAGAGCCAGTTAGCGTTGTGCGGTCGAAAGAGGCAGTGTTGTGCTGTCCGGAATTGATTTCATGCTGTCGAATGTTTTATAAATTCTTGTTTTGGAAAGAAAAAAAAGAAGTCAACATTGCAAAATGAAACAGATCACAAAAAGGACAAGAGAAAAAAAATTAAGTGTGTTAAAAACTTCAAAAGAAAAACAATTAAATACCGTTGAAACTAAAAAGTTTAATTTGGTTTTAGCCCAATAGCTTTAAAAAAAGATTAGTTGGAGTTTCTTATCACGAGAGTCCCAGCAAAATGTGTATAATGCTGAGAAAAACTATTAACACACAACGAATACTTTCACGTATAATTGATTAACTAAAATATACTTATTATTGTTAATATTAAAATTATGAAAAAAGGAAATCAATATATTAAGCGTAATTAGCAGTCGCCTGCATGTCTCGAACATAACTTTTTTGTGAAACGCTCGCAAAGACTTCAATAGTTGGAAAAACAAAATGTAAATAAATAAGAAAAACAGAAAAAAAGGCCTTTAAATGTTTTACAAATTCTTGTCGCAAAGACTGTTTTAATTGTGGAAGAAATTTCTTAAGTAAAAATCGAAGGAATCTTAGATATTTGACACCGTGAATAGCTGAAGCATGAAAAATAAACTTAATGAGATGAACTTTTGCAACTGCACAACGAATTTATAGAAATCATTACAAAAAATATGTGGAGATCCGCCGCTTTTATGTACATGGATGGAGGGAACTGATGTCACAAAAAACTTTGCATACATTTGTTCCCAACCATACGCTCTTGGGAAGTTGGCGGAAGCAGGCATTTAAATTTTACATCCTCTGCACGCAGCCAGTGAAGCATTCATCATCATCTCGCCACATCACCAGCAAGGAATCAGGTTGTATTTTTTTTATTTTAATTTTTAATATTGTTATTAATTTCGACAGAGAAATAAATTCTAAGACTAAACTCTTGAAGCACCAGCATCTAAGGCTATCGGCTTTTAATTTTTTTTATTTATTCGCATCTATAATAAAATAGATTAAAAAAAAAAGGAATAATGCTTGGCTAAGCGGTATACTCTACTGCTGAAGCGGCATATGGGCGGATGTGCGAATGAGGGTAAGGGGACAGGAGATACGGACTAACGGACTAGGAATGGACTAACGAACAGCGGACAGTACAGACAACTCTTATTTTTTTTCAACTTTACTGTATTTCGATTTATTTTTTTTTATTTCTTTTTGTCATACGGCACGGCCAGTCGTAAAATTTCTTAAAGATTTACCGCGAAGGGGCTATGCCGTTGACAAAGTCAACGCTTGGCAAGTCAGTTAAAAATAAATTATAAAGGTAGTAAGTGAAATCAATCTAAACCAAAGCAAAATTAGTCAAAAAAAAGGAGAAGAAATTCATACACAAGAGCATTTGCCTTTGTGTTTGTTGATTGCAAAAAAAAAACTCAGATGATATAAGTTACATACACAACCCATTTGTTAAGCGCACACATGCATCGAAGCAAACCAATTTCCAAGTAAGTAAGTAGCAATCGTTAGAAAAATGTCTTTGCGCATTTTATGACCATTAGCACCTACAGTGTAGCACATTAAATCAAATGTTCTACAGGGGCTTTAATGATCATCATATACTTTTTTACCTAAGATGGTGTTAGCTTACAGGTATATATAGAGTGCGCAGGCATTTCGAGAGACGTTTTCGATGGTGTAGTTTTTTAAACTTATGTGAGTCGACTGCTGTGCAATCAAAAGACGTTTTTTGTTGCATTGTCAACTCTTGGTAACACTATGTAGGTAGTTTTTAAGATCACTTGAATTCTTCTTTTAATCTTTCCCTAAACTGGCTTTGTTTTTTCTGATGTCGGCACCGGTAAATAAAATCGTTGAAAATAATTATTTGACCTTATTTCTTTTTTTAATACTTATAAAGTATTAATACTTATAAAGTAGGTAGGTGGTCTTTGTAAATTAATATTATGAGTTATTTAAAAATTTGTAGAAGATATCCAAAGTACAGTGACTATCGAAGAAAACATTAACAAGCTCAGCCATATTGGAAGTTATGTGATTCGCAGTTGGTGGTAACGACTCTCTGCTATCGTCCTTCAACACCAAATGTTATTAATTAGGGCTTAAATGGGCTTAATAGGGCTTTTCTAAAAACGAAATTTATAAGACGTCCAGCTAGGAAAAACGACAAAAGTTGTGCTACTGCATCATCCATTTGTGAAAATCCCTTAAAGTTTAGTTATAATCATAATTAGTTCGCCGTACTATTCATGAACGACTAAGTTCTTTTTTAGTCATTGTTGTGATATTTTGTTTTATAGTGTCGCTCATTTTATTGAATTTGAAATTTTCGTATGTGAAAGCAAAAATATCCCAACTGATAAAAGATTTGTGTGACATAAAAACTCAGACGCTGCTATCATATCGTGGCATATCTAGTCATATTCATCTGGGAAAAACCTTTAGAGCTCGTAAAATAAAATATATAACTTTGCAGTAATACCAGAAAAAAGAGGAGGACTATTATTAGTAAAAGTGAATGAATTTTACATGGATAAGAATTTGAATGTAAGCCAAAATAAGCATGCGGAGGGAGTTGTCTCAATGTGATATATTGAAGGGAAATTTGTAGATTTGTTATAAAGAAATTTTTATATTATATTTGAAAAATTAAAGAAGGAAGCGTTCTCTTCAACTCTATTTTTTCTAATCCTTACATTTTTTTAATAAGCATTTTTAAAGCTTAAGAAAGGTTAAAAATGTGATCCAATGTTTCACTTACACGTGTCAATGTCATTCCCATGGATTGGCCATATGTGATTTCAGGATAATGCCTGTTCTCAGTGGCAACGTTCGAGATTATCTTTTCTTTACTTTCCACAATGGTTCCACTATTTCGGAGATATGTTATACGGTAAGTATAAGTAGTAATGCAAGTCTTTGTAAAAAAGTGATCTGCATCTGGCAGTAAAGTGAACTTCGTCTAGGAAAAACACTTATACATAAATTAATTAAATTTGTAATGTCAATGCAGCGTACCGTTTTGGCCTGTAGCTTGGAAGAGAAGTTTTGTTGAACAGTCGAGCTTGATGACAGTAACATTATTATCATTTGATTCTTTATGGTGCTGGGCGGCAATGTCATCGGCTTTTGTGTAACGTTTGAACTTTGATTTAGTGGATTGGTTTCTAATGAATTGCCTTCATCTAATTTGTTTTTATCGCTCGCTATTATCACTTCCACACCGTTCGACATTATTCGAGTGGCTAAATTGTGTCGGGCTTCGTCAAAAGGATGTGATATAGACAGATCTTGAGGTATATACGTAGCTTCGATTACGTTCACAGAGTTTTTTGCAGAATATGTTTTACCAAAAACATGTTCTGAGCTAATAACTGCTGAAGCTTTATAAATGACTGAAGAGTTCGGCAGAGATAAGGTTGAAAAAGTTGATAGTTGCAATTGCAGTTTTCCTGTGGAAATTCGAAACATTTTATTAAACTGCCCTACTTGCAACGTATTAATTAAAAATACTGTAAGTAGGATATTTTATTTTAAATTAGTTTCTATTTTATTACTTATTGTCGATTTGAACTTTCTAATATAATAAAAGGATGACTCTGATTCTGACATAAAATAATGCAAGTTTCCGTAACTGTTGTTTTTTTATTTGTTAATTTTAGCTTATTATCCATGTAAACATGAAAAAGATAAGACGCATTTTGTTTATACTTCGCGTTAATACGATTAATTTTTTAATTCTATTCTTTACCAGTTTTTATCAACGCTGCTGCGTTTAGTTAATTTGAATTTTAAATGCTGACGTAGCGAAACAATCGAAAGGGCGAAATAACGAAACTTCAGGCGACTTTGGGTACCATCCACTCGAAGGTGCACCGATGATCTCAACATCATACCACTAACTTCGCAACGTGTGCAAATTTATCGTCGCTGCTAATATCTCATACTAAAGAATCTAAGCAAAATCAGAATTCTCTGGAGAGCTGAATAGAGGTCGAGTTTTGCCTATGATCCTTGTATACGAACAAACGGCAGATGCATTCCGTTATACAAATTTCGAAAAGCGTTAAATGCCAAACAGAAAGGTTGAACCGCTGCTCTGATAGTAAATAATCCAACTCTAGCTGACGAATATGTAGCAAAAATTTACCCTCCCCCAGAGAAAAAGAAATGGTAAAATATTCACACCTAACACTTAGCACTTATTCACGAAGTGAACTAATTCAACTGGTTGTTTTGAGCCAAGTCAAATTAATAAACCTGACCAAAGAAATGAGAGAAAATGATGAATATATTGGCCCTCACCGTTAATGGAACCATTTTGAAACGTATTAATGGCACAGTTTCTACTAGTGTGACGAATTTCGTGCAATAAACGAGAGTTGGAGATTTGCAAAAGGTAAGTATCTTTAGATTAGTTCTCTCAGAAAAGAAAACGATAAAAGCAAGATTAACGGTAGTTCTCCCTGCAGTATTGATGACAACAATTGCGATAGTAATGGGGTCATTGTAAAGAATTGTGAAGAATTATAAAACTTTCCTAAATTTTATACCAGCCTACATAAAAAAGTCGATAGCGTGTTGCAAAGCTGCGGTGTTTTCTGATGAAAATTATCGTTAACAGCAGAAAGTGTAGCGAACCACGTTAACAACTCTGCCGACCATCCATGTTTAGCGTGGATTGAAGATAAAACACTTGAAAACACCTTTTGGAAGTAACCAGCACATATAAATCTGAGACGATCCAATTGAAGAACGCGAGAATCAACCAAATTAAAAGCACCATTGCAAGCCTTGCAGCTAAATAAATTTTGAATTATACTTTCTGAACTAAACAACAAGAGACGAATGACTGTACTAATGCAGTGCCGCAAATTTTAATTGGAACGCCTTAAACAAATATAATGCGTCTAGTAAAAGTTCATAACCTCCACGAAAGTTTCCTTGTACACCTATCTAAAGAAAGAAGGTATGTTAAATATACATTGGTGATGGGAAACGTTTACAACAAATGATGTATGATTATTTTACAATTTGGAGATTTGACGTAAAACCTTTAGAACCAGTTTTGTTTAAAAGTGATAGCAGAACTAAAAATATACCGAAGCAACATACAAGGAAACTAGGTTACCAATATAAAATTTTTTGGGAAACAAGAGGAACTTGTATATCGAAAGTGTGAAACTGAAAATTGAAAATTTATTCCAAAATATGTGTCTCCTCTCATCATGAAATAAACTAACATTTGCAAAAGTATTACGCACATCAAATAAATTAACGTGACTGGTTGGCGAAGGTGGTATCTTCCTCATTTTGTTCTTTAAAATGTTAACAAACAAATCATAGGCGGCTTAATTTTCGATAACGCTGCATCAATTAACGGCACTTCCTTAATTTCGAAATTAATGAAAGGACCAGCTCAGCAACTTAAGCCGCTTTCATCGTTATTAATGTGATTCCGTCATGTTAACTGGTCCTTGGTGTGTGCCTATATTCGTCATATGTTTCTTCGCGCAATATAAAAAGATGATCAAGATGAATAAAAATAGCAAAATTCAAACCATTATTTGCCAGCTCGCCATTCTCGCCACCATACATCGAAAGTATTAACGCAAAATTAATGAGAAGCAATAAACCACATGCTGTGAAAGTCAGTAAGAGCGACTGCCCTGACTAAAGAGGTTTTAAATATATAGCTACAAGCAGAATTCAACTTTTGGCTTTCTATCGAAATTAATTTTCTTTGACAAATTCTTGATGGTGTTAATGAAACTGGCTAAGCGATCAATTTGTCTGCGAATTTAAATGATAGAGAAAAAGTTAGGTATGTTCGGGTATCCGCGAACAGATTAATTGGGCTTCAAATTTAACGTCAAGAGTTCTCCCAAATAAATTGTAGGTGGAGACAGTCGCCTGACTAGATGGGAAATTTTGTGATCACTTCATTTTTTTCGGCAGATATTATAGTAAGTTCAAAACAGACAAGAACTACAGGGAACTACTATAGATGGAAACACGCCTACTGTTAAAGGTTAGACGCCGTCTAATAAGCTCGGTTCTGTAATATCCTAAAAACAAAGTAAATCTCGAATGTCGCGAAACCTAATTTGAGCGTAGCGCGAATGGTTGAGTTAGGATGTGGTTCAGAAAATCGATTATAAATTTTATTTCATTTTTTTATGTTTCTTAACATAATGATCCTTGCATGTTCATACCAATGATAATCATACCAAACATATATATTTTTTTAAAATCATAACATATTGGAAAACATATAAGGAATTCCTTTCTAAAGGAGTCATCACGACCAGTTCACGAACAATTCGCCTAGAGTTGAACTACATATCCTGACGCTAGTAAAACCGTCCTCTCAGCTATAGCTTCCTGGAAAAACGTTTACGCGTATAACGTTTACGTTGTCTTTGTTATTGGAAAATCTAAACGCCCTTTAAAACACCCCCTATTCCTAGATAGGAATTACTTGTTGTGATACTGCGAGTGGGCCTAAATTACACTATGTTAAGAAATTACTATGTAAAGGTATCAAAAATAATCTTTTTGTCAGACTCCAAAGTCATTAACATGGTAAATTCCGATAGCTTTTCCTACAAACAACGGGTTTCAAATCAAATAGGGCAAGTCTTCAAAATTTCCTATAATTTGCAATGCAGATGGACTCCTGATGCCTAGAAACTAATAGATGACGAAAATTGGAAATCCTCCTCAAATTCACATTGATTGTCCGGATCACTATTTCTGCAACAATCCGAACGAAATTGATCACAAAGGTGTCTTCGTACAGCCAATTACGATTGTGAGGCTGAAAGGCGCTCAAAAACGTTAAACATAATTATCAAAGAACGTTGTAAAACTCCTATAGAAGATTTTGCCAATTACCAGGGTTACCTTTTGGATTCAACGAGCTATGAGGAGTTTTCATTAAAACCATTAAAACGTGGAATCTCGTCCCCAACATTATCAGCTATAGAAGGTAAGGACGCCGAAAAACTTATATGCCTTATAACAGTAAGGCCACCGACCGACTTCACAATTACGCTTTGGAGAGGCTTTTATATCATCAGCGCCATAATTATGAATACAGTGGAGAGTATCCTTAGGGATAAAAATATTTTTTGCCAAAATTTGATATTTATGGATTTGTATTTACATTAAGTAATAATAAAAATTTTAATAAGGATGAAAGATAATAAAAATGTTATATAAACTAATAATAAGATTTAGAATAAGTAATTGATTAGTACCATAATTGATGAATGAATGAGATGATAAAAATAATGCTTATCTAATAGGGAGATAAATTAATAACATGGTTATTATAATATAACAATATAATGTAAATTAATAAGTAAATAGATGATATTGAACGGATTAATTATTATATTAGGTCATATTGAAAATTCTCCGCGCGTTTCTCCGCGAGATGCCTATTTGTCGGGCAACACTCCTCTGATTGTCTCATGTGCCTAAAAGGTGACATTTCATATTACATTTTTTGTGCATTGTCTAATTCTCTGCTCGTGTAGAAAGTTATATTGCTTTGAAAATCGGTAAAATATCTGAAGAAGTACGTTACATGATGCTTTTTTACAAAAAAATTTGTTAAGTGTATATGGAGTATTTTGTCATTGAATAAAGGACCTCGGATTGCTTGATTCCGTTCTGGAAATTTCGACGTCTAAGATGCATCTCACAGTCACTGAAAAAGTCGATGAAATTTTGCAACTGGTTGAGCAACAACGGCACGAAATAGCGTAGATATTAAACCACATGGCAGTTTCGAATTATTTGAAAATTACAAGCTACAAGTAGAAGCTTGAAACCGCAGAGATTTTCAAAGTGACCTTTAATATAGTATAAAGTAAACAATATATTATTAGTATTATTAACATAAATGAAACAACTAGTATATTGAAAAGCAAAAGTTGTTAATATAATAATAAAAACGTAGTTGTTGCGTTTAATAAACATAACATACTAATCTTGACGCGCTTACGATAGTGAATTATGAACATTTAAACGCATATACTAATTGTTAAATGCTCTGTCTTATAAACCACACAAGCTTATAAACTTGTGCGAGCTGCTGAGGAATTTTTAATTAGAGGAAATGGCGTTCAGGCATTTCAACTTCGGGAGAGAAAAAGTTATTTCGATTCGAAGTGACAATTTCATCTATATTTGGAATCAGAAAAAGATACTTATATTATAAAATCATTAATTTATAAACTATATACGTTAGAAATGATGTTTATAATAAATTGCCGTCTGGTACTATCGCTGTCAGTCAGACAAAATATGCTGACCACTGCAATATTGCCAGTTGTTTAATACGCAAATAATTAAGAAAAATAATAGCATGAATTGACAAACGGTATTTGCATAATCACTAAAAAAAGCAATTGGAAATATGCATAGACAAAAAAAAAAAGAATTTAAAAGTAAAAGGAAAAAATGAACCATGTACGTACGCATATGTAAACATGAACACTTATGTTAATACGAATGTTTTAAAAGTATATATGTTGACTAATATTGTACTAAAATTAAAGTTAAAGCAAAACTAAAATAAAAGCAAATATAATGAGTAAGATTATGCTCAGATTAAGTTGATATGTTAAGCTATGTTAGATACATTACATTAACGGACCAAAGCTTTTCTTAAAGTACGATAAAAAACTTCGCGACCGTCGTAAGATTTTCAAAACAGTGATTTAAAAAAAAAATGCTGTAGGTCTAGGAAACGCTTTCACATTTGTGAAACCTAAATAGCTTACATTGTACGTTAGTGTTGGCTTTCCAATGTTTGTATTGGTTGTTTAGAGTTCATGAGAAAAAAGAACTGTAGATTTATAAGTTTATACGAAAAATCAGCTAAAATTGAGGAGAACGTTTTTACATACAAACAGTTGAAACAAAATAAAGAGTT
Source organism: Glossina fuscipes (assembly GCF_014805625.2). Classification (NCBI taxonomy): domain Eukaryota; kingdom Metazoa; phylum Arthropoda; class Insecta; order Diptera; family Glossinidae; genus Glossina; species Glossina fuscipes. Next base: position 209,779 of record NW_024003803.1, read on the forward strand.
TTAAGTTTGTGAAAGGTAAGTAAAATAATTCTCCATTTTTTATTGGTTTTTACTTCAATTGTCTATTTAATTAATAGTTCGGAAACTCTGCGCGCGCGCTGTGATCATGTTTTTTTTTACATTATGCGTATAAAATTTGTGTATATATATTTTTTTTTGTTTTAAATGGTTTTAAAGCAGAAAGCAATGGAAGTTTGGAAAACTGTCAGCACTTGTGATAGAATTTGTTCTCTGTGAAAAAATAAATAATTTTAAAAACAGTCAAATTTAAGAAGAATCAAATTTTCTTTTCTTGGATCAAAAAGAAAAATCCTTATTTGCTGATTGACG
>NW_024003803.1:210208-238467 GCF_014805625.2 Glossina fuscipes
AATAATTGTGTTAAAAAGTGGGCCAAAATTACACCTTAATAACTCATCGATAATTGAAATTTAAAATTCAATACGAAATCATTTCAAAAGGAAAATCAAAAACAAAACAAACAAGTGCTTGTACAACGAAGCTGGCACAAAAAGTGCATTACAGTCAAACCTGTTTTTGTGCGGTCTTTTTTTATGCGCTTTTTTTTGTGCGAATCTTTTTTTTGTGCGATTCTTTTTGTGCGATTTTTTTTTTTGTGCGGTATATGAATATCGACACATTGAATTTCGCCGTGAGGTTAGGTCAATCTGAACTGTGTTGGCATCACTTTTTTGGCTATCAGTGTGTATATACACATTGCAACAGCCATTTTAAATTCGTGCTGGAAAGCGGTCTGGCCTGAATGTGTCATTAATAGAAATGTAACCGACAACACGTCCACTTTTATCATCAGATATCATTGCGCTAGCACATCAAATCTGCGGAGAAGGTTTTGACTCTTTCAGCGAAAATGATCTTATTGAAATGATTGAGGACGAAACCGTAAATGATAGTGACATTATCAATAACTTAACAGATCATGAAGACGGACAAGAAGAACCGTAATCTATTACAGCGGATAAAATATATGCAGGGATCCAGCTTTGCAGCAAACTGGAAAAGCATTTTCATAAAATAGATAACAATTCTCAAAGAAGTTTGAAATTCCAAAAAGAGCTTCGATTGTGTATATCTGGCTATCGCGACGTTTACAAACAGGTGACCAAACGACCGTCGTCGCAAAAACTTATCACCGACTACATGTTAACAAAAAATAAATCAACTGTAGTATCTTTAAGTGACGAAAGCGATTACGAACCAGTTCATCGCAAAAATATGCGCGTTTTGAACTACGACGAGTAGTACATATTGAATTATGTACATTTTGAAAATTTCTCCTTGTTAAAATTAGAAATTAAAATTTTTTTAAATGTTTCAATGTGTAATTTAATTATTTATTTTGTTTGAAAAGCACTTTCTTGCTATTTCGTAAAGCTTTGACATATTTTCTAAGTGAGACTTTTTTTATGCGGTCCCTTTCTACCGCATAAAAAAAATTTTCTTTAATATGCTGTGAAAAATTATTTCTTATAGCTATTTATGAAGTTTTTGAATATTTTTTTTTTTGTGCGGTTTTTTTTCTGCGGTCCCTATCTACCGCACAAAAACAGGTTTGCCTGTATATCCAAATAACAAAGACAACTGAAACATCTGAAAAAAAAAAACATCGCATTTTGGGAGTAGGAACAACGTTACATCCCACTGCGAAGCTCATCGCACTCAAAAAACGTCACTACACACTCAGACTCCATTCCATTTCATAACTGCACTGCTTATCATCTCTTAAATGTACAAACTCAACCTGCCAAATATGCTTTGCCCATGGAATATGCTTTCTCTCTCGAAATTAGGGATATTAAAATCCGCAGGACCAGAGCTTATGCTCACACCAGAAATGAGCATTGTTTGTTTGTTCAATCAAGAAACAATTCTTCTGGCAATAATCGAACTCTATTCAAATTTATACCATGATTTCCATAACCTACAGATTTTTTTCGTCAATAACAAAAAAATCAAATTGATCCCTTCTGATGCGACTACGGCAAATTCTATGGCCGTCAAACTTCACTTAACAACGTCTATAACTTGTATATTCCGTCCGAATTCTGTGAAATCCGTGAGCTCGCTTTAATCGCCTCTGATTTCATCGAACTTAAAATGCACTCAAACACAAATCCATGAATCTGCTCAAATTTAGTCCCCTACCTGACCTCTGCAATTCTGTAGAACTCATGCGCTTCTATAAATTCGACCTTTCCTCTAACTCTCGTTTGCCGTTGAACACAGTTCGTTTAGGTTTTTCCGGGAACGTCTTGCCTTCCCACATCTGTTTGGAAGGCATTAACTTCCCTGTTGAGCCATATCTCGAGCCGACATTACAATGCCGCAAATGTTGGCGTTTCGGGCACACTGATAAGCTGTGTTGACGCCAAGGGCCATTCTGCCCCTCCTGTAGCAAAAGCAATGAGTGCACCTCTAATTTGTTCTCAAACTAAAAAATGTATCGATTGTAAGGGTGACCCTTCATCTAATTCGAAAACTTGTCCTTCCTACAAAAAATTACTAAATCCAAAAAAGATGCAGCAGATCGTTTGAAGCCGCAAGTATACGTCTTCTTTCGAAATGCTTACGTTTACGCAAATAATAGCTCTTCATTCTCTCTAGAAAGTTTCTCTAAATTGTTTCCTCTGACTTCTCAACCAACAATAAAACGACCAATCACTGATTCTATTGTCTCAGTTCCAACCAAAAATGTGGTAACTGCTGAAATCACCATCTCTCCTTCCAATATGAAGTCATCAAATCCCGAGACTGCGCCACCCATCACAGGCAATATTTCTTCCGATCACGTAATGATCACTGATTCTAATACTTCCTCTAACTTATATGAAATCTCTGATCATATTCAAAAATTACATAATTTCCTGCCACTCTTTAAACCAAATTCTACCATTAACAGGATTATCTCGTGAACTTCACATGAGTATTATAAACCAATGATCCCCTTCGGATTCGTACATCTAGTCTCTTTCAACCAATAGCGTCCGTAACAAATTACATCTCCTGCTTAAATCTCATGATTCTTTCTCTATTAAGAATTATAACGCAGTTAGATTTTTTCATATCTCTAACCCCTCTCATGGTAGTGATTTGGCGGTCCATACATCTAATAATCTTTCATTCTCTTACTCTGCTAATTTTGCAAATTGTGCACATATCGAATCTTGGGGCACCCTTCACACTGCCGTCCTGATCTTTAGGTTTTATATTCCACCTAAATGTAATGTTTCTGATCATGCAATTAATAAATTATTTTCTTTCAGATCTGACATATCTGCATTATTATATGGTGATTTTAATGCTCACAATGTTCGTTGGGGTAGTCACTTCTTCAGTTCAAACGACTACATTCAAGCACTTCTTCAATTCAAGCGACTACCCTAACGACAAGTTCAAGATTTTCTTGAAAGCAGCAATTTAGTCTTACTAAATAATGGTGATCCTACTCATTTTGGTTCCGTGTCTTCTCACCTAATCTAAGTGCTCTGAGCACCTGAAAGACCCTTAACGACACTATAGGTCGTTCCCACAGTCTAATCGAAATTGGGTCTTTTGCGTCTTATTACTTGCTATCACTCACATATCCATGCTCCAAGGTATATCAAATCTTCATTACTTAACAATATTATCCTTAACATTTCAAACACCATCCAGACCAATGACTCTTCGGGTTGTTTTTTTGATAAAAGTCATTCACTGGTGCTCTGAACCGAAAGTCTTCTAAAAAATCCTACCCTGTAATTCTTGGTGGAACATCGCATTCAATCGAGTTGCCGCCAAACTTAAGCTCGTTGTAAATTTCAAATTTTTCGCCGATATTAGAAAAGAATATACCTATATTCTCAGGCTGGAAAAATGTAAAGGTTGGAAACAATTTTGTGAAAATGTCAACAGTGACATGTCAATCTCAGATCTTTAGCGCACTGTCAGAGACCCCATGGTTACTCTTCTGCCCATCTATGGTTCTTCCATCCCGTTTATTAAAACTTTAAACATTGTAGGCTTTGTCCTGCATTCGAAACTTTCCCCTGCAGCTCACATTGACAAAACTGCCAAACAATGTTTTCAACTCATTGATGTATTGAAATCCATTTGTAGTATTTCTTTGGACTCTGATCCCTCTTGCGTGATTAAACTATATTTTGGTTTAATCAGACCAAAATTAGAATACGCCTATTCCCCCTTCATCTCAAAGAAGGATCTTCTGAAAACTTGGAACAAGTGATATATATTATGCCTCTACAAGAAAGATTTCATTTACTCCAATTTTTTATCTATTAAAATTCTATCTTTTGAAAACATTTCTTTCTTAAAATTTTTCCTGACGAAGTTAGTAATTTCAACTTTCTAAGAACTGATATACATAGCTCTTGGTTCTCAATATTTTCGACTAGTAATTAAGCTCCTACCAGTGAGAAAATCCACAGTTACACCGACAGAGGTACACCACCGTTACCCGAAGTTGGACAATATCAAATGGAAACATTTTTCACTCATCTTTACTGATGGATCTAAGACCGATATTGTAGGCAGCGGCGCTTTCAATTATTAATATAGAAGCCTACTTCTCAAATCATTCATATAGCTCATATTTTCGGCTGAATGTCCAGCGATCCTAGAAGCCACGCGCTTAGCGAGTACTCAACTTCAAAAGGAACTCCTTATAATGCCAGGCAATAAGTCTGTCTTATCCGCTTTACAATCATTTGCCTCAGGTAAAATTGATCCCTACATATTAGAAATCAGATCGTTACTTCATACCCTCAGGTCCGATACATTTTGTTTTCACTTTCTCGGGTGCCCAATCCCATGGGTATTCTTGGCAATAACACTGTATGTAAAATTGCATCTTCCAGACCATCTCATTTTAATGATCGTGGTTTCATTTCTATAGATTTAAGAACAGTCATTACCTACAATCTTTATTTCCATAAATAATTAAAGTTCCTTGATTTCTCAATTGCGGACTCAGGCGTGATATTATTTTCTTTACTAACAGGCTGATGATTAACCACACGAAATGTAATGATCATCTATTCAAAATCAACACTGAATAACATAAGAAGAAGGAGAAGGTTTTAAAGTCTGAACAATTATAAAATTCTTAAATATAGTGAAATATATTGAACTTTGCTTTTAATTTATATTCATCGCATTGTTCTTTATGCTGATATTATTAGTTTTCTCTACGGCATAATCTAATGGGGCCTTATCCTGGGAATCTATGGGAAATTGGTCCATCAATTTGTCACTTCATGCCGGTATTTTCTTTATGACAACATAAAGCGTTCCGATCGGCGGCTTTCCGTAAAACAAACCTCATCATCAACCATTAAACTGCTAGTTTATCAAGGAGCACTTTGAATCGTATTTCGTGTCACGAGAGAGCGGGAGAGAGAACTCTTGATTTGCATAAGAGGACAATTGAAAATTTGGCAGAAAAGATGGCGAACTGTCCTGATTAATAAAAGATGATAATATGATAACTTAAAAAATAAAAACTTGAAATAACGGTAAAGTTTGTTTTAAAACAACCGTTTTCAAAATAGTCTATTACTTATAAGTCTCCTTATTTACTTATCTTTATCTAGATAATGAATATACAAATTTTTATTAACTTACTTTCGCTTCAGCGACGGAACTAGAAAGTTATTTGCCTTTGTATTAAGTATGACTTTTCGTCTTTTCATATTCGATAAATATATAGGGAGAATAAGGGACAACCTCGACGTTTGTTTGTGTACAAGCAACCAACATGATTCAATCAACAACAAACGTAAATAAAAGCACGGTTATAAAGTAAGTGCACGTGATTAATTTCATCTAACTTATCTTACCTATAAACAAGTGAAAACTTCATCCTTTTCCCACTCTCAATCACCGACGGATCACAAATCATATGTTTCTGCCAAATAGCTGAAAAGCCGGTCTTATCTTTTTATGATTCTTGGTATTCTGAAGTATACGTATGGAGACATGACATGGTAACGTACTTTTCGGTAGGTCACAGTTCGTTATTATAGTAAGAGAGGGTAGTGCAACAGTGCAAGGACAAAATTTATTAAAACTTCAAAGAAATTGCGAAGAAAAGTGAAGCTCAGGCACTTATTCAAGGGCAGACTTTTAGATTATAACCACGAAGATGCAGCGTACATAATTTTTGCATTCTGCACAGTATTCTTACGGAAGGAGGAATGTTGAGATGAACTCGGAATCAAATTATTCTGTGGACGGATCTACCACGGAAAAAGGATTAGAAATAATTATATAAACTTGTGATGTATATAATATAAAATAATTATTTCATTATAAAAGTCTTTAAAAAAACATCACTTAAAAATATTTCGTTTAAAAAAAGTAAACATTTCGAAATGTTCACGTCAAAAAGACTTAAAAATGGGGGAAAAAAGTTTAAATGCAAACGACCTCTGCATATAAGTTGATGCTTCCAATGATTTAAAGACCGTAAATAAAATTAACATTATTTTAAATAAATACTGTTCTCTATATTCATATATGCTTACTTCTTTCCATTTCTATGAACTTCCGGTAAGCTCAGTCATACCGTTTAAATTTGCAGACAATTCTTCCCATAAATTTTCAATTTGCTTTTGATATGTCGAACTTAATTTATTATTTTAATATGTGGATAATTTTTGACACCGGGCAAATAATAAATTACTAGCTCCTGGCTGCATCTTTGGTAACCCCTTCTATGATCAACGCACATTTAAAATTATATATTAACTGTTATATTAAAATTATATATTAATAATGTATATTAAATTTTTCCCGTTTTGCCAATATATTCTTTTTGTTTATACCGTGGAAAGAGGTATGTATTCTTCTTTTTGACGCTTCAACTCGCGATTTTCATTAAGTAACTATCCCGTTTTAACACGAGATTGTGATTGGGGAATTCTGCTGTCATTTTTGCTTTAAAGTACGAAATTCGATACAAAGCGACAGCAATGATGACGGACAAATATAAGTATGAATTTCATGATACTTGAGCAATAAAACCGCCAGAGTAAAGTTGTTACATTCTAAAAAAAAACTTTGTTGCAAACCGTTTTACAAAGAAATCATTGTATAGTCCAATATTAGTTTTTTTTTCCATTTAAAATCTACACATTTAAAATTTTTCGTTTTAGTTTGGCTATCCGTAAGTAAGCCGATCTGCTGTGGATGTTATTGTGTTTCCGTTTTACAGCCGTTTTTTCTTATAACCAACGTTGGTCATAGCCACGCAAAACGTGAGCCATTCAGCTTTCACTTGAATGGACTCACTTGAAAGCGAGAGTGTATCTCGCAACTTGTAATGTGGTATTTTAATACCTATTATTGTGCGAGTGCGCTCAGACGTCGCTAGTGTGTACATGACAAGAAATTTGTTTACGAAAAAGGGTCACCACCTTCGCTTGTACCCGTTTCCCCGCTTTGCTGTAGCGCAATTGGAACACTCTCCTCGATTGACGTAGTAAACTGAATTTACCGCCGTCAGCGGTAACTATTATCACCTGGAATGATCTCGCTCCTTTTCACTTTCCTATTCTTTTCCTATCACTTTCGCACAGTGTGATCGACGTTGATTGCAGAATCACAAACGAGCATCATCGTCGGAGCAGAGTAAAAAAATCCCTGTTCTATTTTTGTTTTTATTAGCGTCAAACGTGAAACTCAGCGAGCTCAACCCAAGGCTGATTAGTACCTTGCTGTCAAAAGGCTAAAGCTGATTTGCCGTGCTATTTACCTTATGTCAGGCACGAGTTTGCACCCCGTCAGTTGAAACTTTGCGGCCTTTACTACTTTCCCGAAGAAAATACTTTGTTCTAAGTATAGTTTTAAAGCTGCTCCTCGTAATCGGAGAAAAACATCTTCCATATTTTTTGGATGTTCCTTGAAATTGTTGTCTATGCTAATAATATCATGAAAGTATACCAGGCATGTATTACAGTGTAATCCTTTTAGTAAACAGTTCGTTGCAACTCTCTTGAGCTGACAAAGATCGTCCAGTTTTCCGACAGAAATTTTCTGGCGCTTGTTCTGCTGTGTACTTAGACTGTTAATTCAACTTTTTATAAGATTTTTAGCTTCTTTTGACATCTTTGAGTTTCTTAAAACCAATGTGATTTAGTGGATGTGTTCAGAACGGCAACTCTGTTCAAGCCTTGTGGTCATATTTTTCTCGTTGTGAAAAATTTTTTGCAATTTATTCTTTTATTTAATTTCTTTATTGCGTTATACTTGAACTTTTGTGTGTTTATTGCTGAAACTTATCATCGCGGATACCGTACGTGTTTCCTTTAAATACAAAAAAAAAAAAAAAATTAAAATCAAAACATTTGACATTATCTTCAGTAGTTTCCCAAACCTTTTCAAGTGAGTAGTTATTTCACAAATAATAAACAATAGACAACAATAAGGCATAATGGCCCCGGGGCCGCTCGAATAGATTTTATCTATTAGCTGACACATCCCCCCAAAGAAAAAAAATTAAAAATTCCGACATTCCGGTGTTGCCAATTAGTGACATCACTCCTATGGACAAAAAATATATTGTTATTTCTTCAACCGATGCTAGACTAACAATATCCCAAATTAGCCCTTTTGCTATAAAAAAAGCTCTAGATAGCATTACAACATACATCGACTCCATCTCGATTCTATGCGATGGGAATTTACTGGTCCTCGCTGGGAACCCGCGCGCAACCAAAAAGCTCATAAAGTCCAAATCTTTAGCTAATCTATGTGCTATTTCCGTTAAACTGCATGAGAAACTGAACTCAGTTAGAGGCGTAATTTATGCCCCTTGCTTAAAGCATGTGCCGGAAGATGAAATTGTTTCGCGAAATGTGCAATCAAGGAGTGACTGAAGTATATAAATTAACCAAACTGAATGATGACGGAAAAACACGCTCTCCTACAGGAAGGATTATTTTAACTTTTGATCGCTATCGATTACCGCGAACAGTTGATGTGGCGTGGTATAAATGTAAAGTAGAACTATACATTCCAAATCCTATGAGGTGTAAAAATTGCCAACGCCTGGGTCATACGGCAACAAGATGCACTAGTGCTGCATCTTGTGCTAACTGTGGTCATCCTCCACATGCTGAAAGCTGTACCCGTAGTTTCTGTAGAAATTGCAATGATCAACACTCAGCTTTAGACAAACAATGCCCACGTTTTGTACAGATGCGTGAAATACTAAAAATCAAAACAGAAAATTACTGTAGCATGAGCGAAGCGCGACGTACATACCGCGAAAGAAATCAATCTGTAGTCCAAGGAATTGGCAAAAGTAATACCTACACTGCTGGTGCCTTGCAAAACAAGCCTACTAAGCCTTTAACTCCAACTCCCTCCAAAGAAAAATTTATTCGCCCCTTAACCAAAAATTATATTGCGAATCCAGCTACATCACCCGAAGATAATATTGAAAAAACCGAAGCAACACCAAATATTGAAAAAATTCAAACGACAACATATATGCTAAAATCCAATATACTAAACTCTCCAGAATCTCCAGCTCTCAACTTTACTCAAAAAATCACAAGTGGTAATGAATCCATTCTTTCATCCATTAATCAACCTTCAATTTCAAATTATTCACGTGCGCCCACTCGTTGCGCTTCGAATGTACCAAACCACCTAAGTACAGATTATTCTGCTGGTAAGAATAAATCACTCACGAAAAATTCCTATAGCGACCTTCTCGACGGAGACGCTGACATGGCAACCTAACCCTCCTTCCACTCTGCTTCTATGTCATTACAATTACATAAAGTTTTTAAAATTCTACAATGCAACATTAAGGGACTTATTAATAATTTTGATGAAGTCCGTACACTCATAAGTGATTTTAATCCAACCTTTTTATCGCTTCAAGAAACTCATTGTAGAAGCTCTTTTAATCCTACTCCACCTAAACCATATACTGGATACTTCACGAATGCTGATCAAAATTGATATTCCAAACAAGTAGTTGGTGTTTTTATAAAATCAAATATACCTCACAAACTCATAAATTTTAGCTCAAACATACAAGCCGTAGCCATACCTATAATGTTAAATATAAAATTTACAGTGCTTTCGCTCTATATTCCACCTTCGCAATCGTTTTCTCAGCAAGAACTCTACAATTTATTCTCCGTATTCTCCCCCCCCCATTAATAATATGCGGCGACTTTAATAGTTGGTATACCATCTGGGGCTCAACAGTGAACAACACTCGCGGTACTTTTTTAGAAAAGGCCTTCATTCAAAGCAATTTCTGCATATTAAATGATGGAAAACCGACGCACTTTTCAATTCAACACACTTTTTCACATATTGATTTAACATGTTGCTCTCCCTCACTTCTTCCTTTGGTATCCTAGTCTATTTTTGATGATCTACATAATAGCGATCACTTTCCAATCATAATCGATCTTAAACTTTCAACGTCCACTGTTACTCCAGTAAAACAGGCCAAATTCCTCCTAGATAAAGCAGATTGGATCAACTACTCCAAACAGGTGGAGTCATTTTTAAATTCAAAGCCATTTAACGGGAACTGCCACCATGATGCTGCTATTATGTCTAAAGCGATTCGCACGGCTGCTCATTTCTCTATTCCACAATCCAACAGCTTTTGCAAACGAACTAGGCTTCCTTGGTCGAACAACACGCATTTGTTTTTGAGGAAATATAAAGTGAATCTATGGCACCGCTTTAAGAGATTTCCTGATCATGATCTCTTGTTACTATACAAAAAGGCCAATGCTCTATTCAGGAAGGAATTACGAAAATCAAACGCACTTAGTTGCGAACTTTTTTCGAGAGGAATTCACAGAAATACATCAATGAAAATTATCTGGAACAAAATCAACAGACTTAATAGGGCTTCAAATCTGAACGAAATCCCTGCCATCTGCACTCCCAATGGAACTTCAACTGACGCACACGATATTTGTAATTACTTTGGACAAATGTGATGCGAATACTCCTCTGACAGCAGCTTTTCTAGTTCTTTCCTCGAAAATAAAAGGACTCCAATTTCTCTTTCAAATTGTATTGACAGATGTGCCACCTTCCCGAAAAATTATCTACCTTAGAACTTGGAAGTTGCCTCTCCAAATCGAAGGGCAGGACACCTGGTCTAGACCGCATCTCGTACCAAATTATCAGTGCGCTGTTTAATTCAAGTAAAAAGAAATTACTGGACCTATATAATACGGTATTTTTGACTGGCCATATACCCTACATGTGGAAACTGGCAATAGTTGTTCCAATTCCAAAGTCAAAAAATGCCGCCATCGCATCGGACTATCGCCCATCTCTCTTTTATCTTGCCTCTCAAAGGTATTGGAAAAGATTATGGCATCTAGATTATCTTGGTTTCTTGAGTCCAAGAACCTGATAACAAAGCAACAAGTTGGTTTCAAGCGGGGTAGAGGGTGCATAGACGTTCTTCTACATATTGATTTTTTCACGAGCAAAGCAATTTCCGAACGGAATCATGTAACAATTCTCTCAATTGATTTCGAAAAAGCATTTGACAGAGTTGGTCTTCATGTTATCTTAAGACTCTTGAAATCATGGAATGTTGGACCCAAATTCTTCAACTATATCAAATCATTCATGTCGCATCGGCGGTTCAAAGTTAGAATCAACAATCATCTTTCTGATTCCTTTCCGCTAAAGAATGGCATTCCGCAAGGATCTCCTCTCTTTGTCACGCTTTTCCAGATCGCCTTCAACGAAATTAGCAAAATCCTTTGCCGTGTACCAAGAGTGGAACATTGTTTGTACGCGGACGATGTATACATTTTTACAAAAGAAAAAGATGGCACGAAGGCAATCAACATCCTCGAATCTATTGCACGTGAGATCTCCACATGGGCAAACTCGTCAGGAGCTAAAGTTTCCATACAAAAATCTAAAAAATGCACATTTGTCGAAAGCAGATATGCGATGCAGGAAACCTACTAATGCATATTAACGACTTACTAGTACTAAATGTGCAGACGCTCGATGTTCTCGGCGTCAGGTTTTCCAACAATTATCGTTGGAAAGCACACTGTCTTCGGTTAAAAAATCCCTTTTAACAAGAGTAAATTTCATACAGTACGTTGCTTGGAGAAGCCATGCACATATTAACACTATTGCTTGTGTTAAGCAAGATTGACTATGCTTTGATAACTTATGGCAATAGCTGCAAATCTAATATCAACATCCTTAAACCGGTCTATCACCAAGCCGTCAGAGCAAGTTGTTATGCTTTTCGGACGACGCCCATAAATAATATTATAATTGAAACTGGTCTCCCAACTTAAAATAGTCCCCAAGCTTCTTAATTCAAACAAATCTATTCTCGATGATGACGTGAGAAAGATTATTATTGCGAAGAAAATTCCCAAGTCACCATCTGCAATTGACCATTGTTTGTACGTCGCAAAGAAATTAAACATTCCCTTAAAAATTTTCCGCTCTTTTGGTGTTAAGCCTCCATGGATTTTGGAAGAGTGCTCTTTCGAAATCTCACTGTCTATGCACAAGAAAGAAGATACTCCAAACTACGTCTTCAGGAATCTAATGGTTGAAAAAACCTAAGTATTGGAGAGTACTGGTTGGAATCTTTTGTACACAGACGGCTCAAAATCTTCTGGTCTGCCTCCTGCTTGTGCCGTGGTAGCTGCTACAGTACAGGATCTTTTCAATCACATATTTCACGAAAGTACTTCAACTTTCACAACCAAAGCCAGTGCTATCCTTCACGCTACGAACTTTGCCCATAAAAACAAACTCAAAACCGTCATTGTTACCGACAGTTTTTCTGTATGACAAGCTATTCGGAACCCTTCGACTTCGAGATGGAGCACCATCAACAAATTAAGGAATATAATTACTACACCCGACGGAAAAATTAAAATGTTATGGGTACCAAGTCACATCGGTTCACTGGGAAATGAGCAGGCTGATCGAGCAGCAAAGTATGCTGCGTCTGCTCCTCTAATTATGGATGATGTCATGGAAATGTTGGATCTTCAAAGATACATTGGAAGAAAAGTTAAAGAGAAAATTGCAGAAGGAAATTTACAATACCATCATCAACACTACTCTTCCATTAACCTTCGATTAACTCCACCTTTATATCCAACAAATGTTGAGAAAACCAAGATCCAAACATTTTCGAGAATTCGCCTTGGTCATACAATTGCAACTCACCAATGGATCCTGAAGAAGTCCTCCTCCCCAATCTGCATTTGTGGACAAACTCCAACTATAAAGCACATTCTCTGCGACTGCCTCAACTTTGCCTTGGCTAGAAGTATTGCATTTGGAACGATCAACCCTTTGAACATTCTACAATCAGCTTCAGAACAGAATATCAATTCTATATATTACTTTATTAATACTACTAAGCTTATTATCTAATATACATTTATTTAAATTAGAGCCGATAGCCTGTGTTGCTAGTGCTCAATGTATTGTTTTAGTCTAATTATTTATTTCATTAGTCTAAAATTAAAATAATAATAATAGTTGATGTGTTACTAACATTCTAGTACAGCCACAACATCACCGTAACCCATTTGAGTAAAGTCTTCAAGGGCTTCAATCTGATGACGTCCTGTATAATCGACAGCTAATGCGCTATAGACAAGACTATGTTTGGAGCTGTATTTAAACACTTGCTTGATTTTCTTTCCTTGATGCAATTCTTTTTTTTCTTATTGTTTGTCATCTTTAATTTATACAATGCTGTTTTTGATCATTTATAAGGTTACTAAAGTATGCTTTAATAAATCTTATTCCAGTGTGAATCTCACACAAAGATATTTAAACACTATTTTTAGAGAGTTATTTTATATTTGTCCTTAATAGTTAAAGTTTCTTTTTTTTTGGAAATTTATTGACAATAATAGTGATGGTTATCTTATTACACTTTTATATTCGCAACCAATTCAATTTCTTTAACCTTTATCCATTATTTTATTTTGGCCGACTTCCATTTGGTTTTAATGGCGTTTTAGTTAATAATTTTTGCTGTTTTTTCTTTTTTATTACTATTCGATTTTACTTTACAAAATTTAAAGACATTTTTCACATCTTCATCCGACCACTATTGTCGATCTTTCTTTTCTTTCTCTGATGCTGATTTCATTCTCAAATCTAACCCTTATGGTATACAGAAGGACTTCGAACTTTGTTTTTTTTTCATAATTCTCTCTCTAAATACTACTACTATGTGGGCGGAGAATTGTGAAAAAAGATTCTAATTAATAGGATTCAGTTATTATGAATAATGCTACTCTTTTTGTGGAGAGCAGGGACAACGCTGACCGACTGAAGCCTCCTACACTTATATACGCGGACGTTGCAACGGTTCCGATAGCTTTACTCTTAACAGCAGGTTCCTTACTTGTAGTCATTCAAGGCAATGGTCTAAGTAACGGCCCAAATTTCCCTTTGACTGTAGTGCTGTTAATAATTGAATGGGAAGCACCTGTAACCGTGTATTGATGTAATTGCAACCCTGAATTTTCCATTGCTACATAGACTGTTGTTACGTCTCTTTGACTGGATAATACCAATCTTCGTGGCCCGTCCTGTCCACTCTGGACATTTCATTACCACATTCCTCTATATTATACGTAGGTGATGTGGAGTGTGTTAGTTTGTGCATTCCGATGCTAAGTGACTCAATTGCGGGCAGATATAATGCTTGCGCGTTTTTGAAACTAGCATCTGCTTATTTTCGCGCAAAGCTTTCCGGACCGCCTCGCAGACCATATTCGAGATATCGAGCGACTTCTGCTCGTCCGACCATCGCGCTTAACGACAACTGTGTTCTAGCACTTGCTTGTGTACGCACGAAACCGAAGGTTTTGATAAACGTTGTTTTTGGTGACGTCCTTATGGCTTTTTTAAGTTCTGCATCACGAAGCGCTTTTGTAAAGGTGTGAATTTTCACCCTTTCAAGCACGTCCTGGCGCACCCCGACAAATGCGAGGTTGGCCAGACGTTCGATTTCGTTCGGCTTTTGACAGCGCGTAGACAACTTCAGGGGGACTTACTTCCTTTACATATTAACTACTATATTTGCTTGCGCGTGTATCTATAATCGTAGCGTATTCCGTTCTTTTTACTTCCGTGATGATGCTGCTTTTAAGAGGGTTATTAAGGTGACCGCTTTACCGTTGTGATCCCAATGCGTTTTCTTGCGACAACACCGAATTGCAGTTTGAATGTTTTGAAATTGCGGCACCATGAAATGTGTTTTGAATTTAGTCGAGCTGGTGGTTCCGGTGTTAATTTGTACCTTAGTCATTCTTTACAGGTCGTCTGGATCTTCCTCTCTTTCTGCTGTACATTTTTTTTGCAAGGCATTAATTCCGACATTATACTGGCTTAACACAACACCAACATTGCGTTCGTGCTCATTTACTTTTCCTTCAAATTGCTGTTAAACTTCGTCGGCCTGTTGCTTTAGAAGTTTGTAAATTTTTCGTTTAATTTTCTGCCGCTGTTGTTCGATCCCTGCTGTTATCACCTCAATTTTTGATGCCATATCTTGACGTTCACTTTTGATTTTCGTCGTCGTCTTAGCAATTTTTTATGCTATCCTTATCCATCAGTTTTGGCCGCCATTTCCTGTTGTCGCGCTTGCATTTCTTGTTTTACTCCTTGCAATTGATGCATTGTTTGCATCACAGGCGCAAGTGGTATATTTGTATTGTCCCCGCTTTTTGCTTCGCCACGCTTGTCGTGAATTGTCGTTGCATACTCTGCCTCTTCGCCATAACTACATACCAACTCATATACCGCGACATACTTTCTCTCTTGCTCCAGCTGCTCACATAACCTTTGTTTTATTGCAGATTTTACCGTTTGAACGTATATTTCTTTCTCTCAGCTCCTTTTCAGGATTCGAGGAGCGGTTTCACCGTTAGATCTCCCAATATCACCATAGCTTCGTATTGTCAATCACAAATCCACTGTGTAACGTAACCTGCTTTTCATGAGTTTACATTACTTATTCCTTTTTAAATAAAGTTCATACCATTAAATGGTGATTTTTTAGGATAAAATAGGTCTTATTTACAATTCTTAGGAGATCTATTTACAAGTTATTTTGAGACATTTAAAGTTTCAACGCTTCAATTCTCTTTCCCTTTTTTTATGACGGCACAAATCTCTTGACTCAGTTAATTGTAAATTCTGTAAAAATGCCGCTTATATACCCTTTTGCATACTTAAACTCATCACGACATCTTGATGTTGATCCCTGCTTCCGCCAAATTACTACTAATTGTTGGTGATCTTTTCGCGGATTGCGAAAAAAGGGGGACCGAATTTCATCCTTTATTAACAAGAGCTCCACATTTTGTTGGTCTCAAAGAAGTAGTCGTCCAAGTTACCAAAAATCTTTTTGTTCTAATTGTTGGCACCAGCAGGAACTAGAGGCGGTAAGGGTGAAAATAGAAACTATGCCAAAAACTTATATCAATATCAGAAAACCACAACGTCTGCTTTAAGTCGAGACCATTTTCTCATTGGTGAGCTCCCAGTAACGGGAGTCTACTTATCCAATTAAGTTGGTTTCGCATCTAGAGTGGTGGTTTGAAATTGCTGGTCTCGAACGAATCGAAGTTGAAAAAAAAACTTTTAAATATGCCCAAAAAAAAACATAGTAACGTATAAGTTTCGCTAGTGACTTTTCTACTAAAAGGTGCACAAATTTGACCTAGTACAAACAGTTATTGTTAAATTGCCAATGTAAGAATTCGTATTAAGTTGTCACTTGTCGAATAACACTCTTTTAAGTAAGCATTTTGCACACTCTACGACTCTAATAGTTACTTAGCTAATCTGTAAAATATATTTTGACTCAGCTGTTCTCATTTCTGGACTTTTGTTCGGTATCTATGTCATATAGGTTGTATAAATTCTTTATTTCTCCGCATTTATAATGATATGACAATATGCAATATTGCTGTAGAATAAAACCAAACTCCAAACTTCTTAAAAGGTTCCTGACGCACCCTTTAAATCGGTATAATGAAACACACATTCTCTAGTGGGCTTAGTTTCCTCGGAATCCACTTTTCATATTGTAAGTCATTACTTTAATTTTCATTAACGAATTGTCCTAAAATCTATATACCTTCCTTTATTGCAATAAAATTTACTTATACTTTGCATTCTATTTAGGCTGAGAGAAAACTTACTTGGTTACTTTTTGATTCTTGCTTTGTCCAAGCATATATCAATACATGCATAACGGTTGTGCTTCGCTCGTTTGGTTTCAATAATACTAGCGAAAGGGATGAGGAAACTCTTAAATAAACCAAATAAGGATAATTATCAACTTTCGTCTACGCTGTGCATGAAAGTATGAAAGAGATTCGTGATTATCCTTATGATTTGTTTAGATTTCTTCACAAATAGTTGATCCCGTAACACCAAATAATTGGTAAATATTTATTTCCGATACAAACCAATGTATTGGCAAGCAATGTGTTGTTATAAAATTCGCTTTTCTAAGACACAGTTCGTATCACTGGATCGCGGATATTTTGGTCAATACAAATACACTTCAAAGTTCCTTTATTTACAATTATATTCCTTAACAGTACGAGCATTTACTTATAATTATTTTCCTTAAATGTAAGATTATTCACAATTTATTTTGGCCGTACTCTCAATTTCTACGTTCTTGCCCGACTAACTCACCTTTCCATAAATATTGTATTTATATACATTTTTACAAGCGTGGCTATGATACCCTATTTCATAGATTTTATATTTAATCCCTGTCTGCTTTTCTCGCTCATCGTTTTCATCGGCCTGTAGCTGCATGACGCGCATGCGAATGTGCATTTGGTTTTTCCTTTTTCAGGGAATTTATTATTAGGGAAAATTACTTAGCTGAAATTAACTGGATTTGGGATTTTCGTAACAATATTTTTGAAAAAAAGCGTCTGTTTAATTCACATTTTTATTAGAACGATTTCTTTGTGGTAATAAGAAGAAGGAAGAAGAAACGAAATAAAATGACATTATTATGCACGTTCATATTTTGAAAAAAAAAATTATGTAAACGTTTTTCAGGCGGTCAGAATAAGCTACTAAGAGAGAAAAACCGAGGCAACCATTTCTAAAGCCGTGCGCATGTATAGTAAGTATAACATAAAGAAAATTGCAAATAGTTGAGTTCATCTTCTACCCTTTTTCATTTGAGCAACGTGAAAGTAAGTGAAGTAGTGGTCATCTTTCGAAAGTTCTAAATATAACTTACAGTTTTTGGCAAATTTCGTAGTGTTGAACCAGTGGGTATGGCAATAAATGGTTTTGTGAGCAATGTATAAAAGCGCTTCTCTTCTTAGATACATACACATATATATACATACATATCGCCGGTTCAGGCTTAGCCATCACGTTAGAGTTGTTGGCTTAAGCAAGTTGCCAATGGTTGGTCCGTAGCAACCATACCGTAAGTGTTGGACAAAGCACACTATCAAAAGTGTGTTGGAGCTACCAACCAACAACAAAGTTATGGTTTTATCAGAAATTTGACATTCCAGAGGGTAAGTAATTGTACTTTTTGTTTTACAATAAACGACCATAATAATTTTTTTTCTATTTATTACTTCGAAATGGATTACTTTAGTTGCGAGACAAGCAAAAACAGCGATGTATGTTTTGTATGGAATTTTACTTCATAGGCAGAGATAAGTAATTATAGAGCCACAAAAACTAACGGCGCGAAAACTAATTTCACATCATTTGTTTGAGATTTCGCCTATGCGTTGTTAGCAAGATTTTACGAGTTAATTGTCCGTAAGGGAAGAAACGGATTGAAACATTTTAACGACTCTTGGGGATAACTTCTTTTGACAGTTCTCAGCTATTGAGTAGTCTGTAAGATGTGTTCTAATTTCTGGAGCAGTAAAGAGCAATAATCAGAATGTACCAGATGTAGAAGCTTACGCCAAAATCAGAAGACCCAAGCAATAATTCGAATTATTTATAAATACGAGCTACTTTTAAGCAAAATTTTTGTTTTTTTGACCATAATTTAGCGGGAAATTAAGCTCTGCACAACTCCTAATTCATCAGTGACTTGTTTTTTGAGGGTTCATTTTGATTTGTACAGTTGCGAATCTACTTTGCCCGGGTTAATTTACAGTCTAATATTAGGATTGCAGCTATATGAACGAATTGATGAGTCACAAGGCTATAAAAACAAACCGATTTCAGGCTAGAGGATTAACAACGAGAAATATATTCAGGTGACAAAAAATGAAGACTGCTGGCAAACAACAACGAAGCCGTAACTTTTGTGGGAAAAATTCGCCTCTTACGATGAGAAATGCCAAAAGTCATAGAAGTTGAAGAGCGATGACGGCAAAGGCAAAAGGGTGTCTAATGAAGATTTATTTTCCCTTTAAAACTTGGCGAAAATGGAAATTAAAACAAATGATTTTGTTAATCCCAGTAAGTACGTAGATAATTTTGTCGTAGTGAGAGCTCTCTTGATTGGAATATCATTTTTTCGATTTAAACCCTCCTCCTCTTAATATTTTCATCAAACTAGTGTTTGGGTTCAGTCACTTCCGCTATAGTTTCGTTTAATTGCTCTTACGTCAATTTTGAGTTCGTTAATGTATTCACCAGTCACGTAATGTAGGCAACGTTTATAGAAATGACAGGAATGTGGCATAAATGTCAGTACTTTGAATTCTTCTTTCACAGAATGCATCTTGCACAACATGTTAACCAGCGCTTGGCTACACATTTTCATGACATCAGCTGTAACAATATAGTCGAACACGTAATAGTAGCAAATAAAATTCTTCTTAGATTGTGAATTCAAGCGTTAACATTTTTAATCGTTTTGCCAAGCTTTGTCATAAGCTGTTCATGGCATTGGATAACTAGATAAAGATTTGAAAACCGTAAGCACACATTTTGCTTTTAGGAGGACGAAAGGCAGTTATTAACTTGGCGTTCTATAGCGCGTCAGACTGCGTAGACATCAATCTTTTTCATGTTACGAAGTCGATGATGCACCTCTAAACCATTAAAACTTTGGGAATAAGTAATAGAGTGGTCACGTTTGAAGTAAAACTCATAAATTTGTTTATAGCCAACAAAAAAAAAAAAAAATGTAACGTTCGGCGAGTTTTGGTTTGATTTCCCAAAATGATGATCAAATTTTCGAAAAGTAGTGTATGAGTTTAATGACTCCAACTACTGGCATCTTCTTTCGAGAATTTTTTAACACTGACTCCAAGTAGGGAACTCATTAAAATTCCACCGACTCTTTCATTTTTTTCCAGTGTGAGCTACAACTGTTTCTATTACCATATGGATCAGCAATGAATTAACAATATCAGTGGATGAGCCAAGGGATTACAATGATTTACAAAGTAGAGAAACATTGTTGACGAATTAGATTTAGAGACTGTAGGGACCTTTAGGACTAATTTTTTTGATATTACCCGATGAAGATCGGAGGCTGAGTAAACGGATGTACGTGCCCTTGCTTAATTAGCTCTGGAGAGGGGGGAGGTTTTTGTATTTTGTCTCTCGGACACTCCTCGGACAGGAGTATGGTATGTACTTATTCCTAAACGAACCCCCGTTCGGACAAAACCCAGCTTACTGAACGGACATGCCCAAAGTCCCGGGCCTTTCTTCACTCTGCCCTACCTAATAGTCTCGTTCGGCTAACTATGTCTTTGGGAGAGCCCGAACTTATGTCTAAGGAACCCTAGCCTACTTTCTGCTCATCTATAACCAAAAAAATTCCTTATATCATTTTCCTTCTACTACTACATTTTTTATTTATTTAAAATTTATTATATTAATACGGAGAGATAACAGTGATGTAAACGACTAAAGAAAGATTTCTTGTAGTTATAATTGATCGATAATGTGTACAAAAGGCATGTATGCATGTATGTAAACTATATATATATATATACGTATATTATAAAAGTATATATTTATATTATAAAAGTATTATTATTATTAGTAAGTATTATAAAAGTAACTTGCTACATGTATATATATATATTAATCGTTTATATATATATTATATATATTAATGGTTTAGCTTTTAAATTAATAATTATGAATAAAATTTTCTTTTAATAGATTTGTTTACAATCTCCATATTTTTGGATACTTTGCTAAATTTTTGTGAATCATCCATTTGAACCTCGAACTATGTATCACGTTGCAAAGGGTAGCATCAAATTCCCAAAGCATAAAGTTCAGCAATATAATGCATCACATATTAGGATTCTTTAATTAATTAGCTTTAAATTTTTATGTTGACACATATCATTATATTACTGTGATTTGTACAGTTCATATCAAACACATGTAAGTCAAAGTTTGCAAAGAAAGTTCTAAGAAATTTTGGCTTATTTTCTTTGCATTACGTAAATTAACGAAATCCTGATATTTAATTTAAGATAATTGATGAAATGCATTTATATTCAATTGAAAGCTACTTTACTATATTTTTTCACATCCCAGAATTTTCGTGATGGGCAACGACCGTAACATGGTGGCATGCACAAAAATATTTTTGCTTTAACTTATTTTTAAAATTATTATAGGATCGTTTTTCGAAAATTTTTTAACTTCCTTTTAGTGTATAAATTCCATCGCTCTCAACAATTTTATCTTTAGTTATTCTTTTTTTTTTCAAGCCCAATCATTTTCTTTTTCACTTTACGCCATTTATCTGTTTTCTTCCTCTTCCTTTTATTTTTATATTCCTTAATATTTTCGCAAAAATTGTCTCTGTTTATTTAACATGAATTCAAACTGTCTGTCATTTATTTTACTTTTTCTTTTTCTTGAAAACTACTTCCGCCATATTTCTTTTTGCTCTCTTCACTGTCCCAATAAAATCTTGATCATCGCTATTTTGGATTTTCTTTTCTTCACTGTCCGTAGCATGTACACTATTAATACTTCAAACTTTAATTTTCTAAAAGTTCTTTTAATTATTTCAAAGGATTTTTAGTGAAATTTTTCTTTTCGCTCGTGTAACCTCCCCTCCTTCCCTCCTTTCCTATTTTCACTTCTTCACGTCATTGTTAAAAACATAAAGTATGGAAGAAATGTACCGAAACTGTCAGTGTCAAACTCCTTTTCCGTGAGTGAATTTAATAATTTCGACAAAGCAAGGCTGCATTCTTAACGGACGTTACTATGTTAAACCACATATTAGACGGCAAAGAGCGTCGTAATATTTTCGAGAAAATCGGCGTTTTTTAGGGCTTGTGATAATTTTCTTTACTCATTTAAAATGCCTTTACTGTCGCTAATGATTGCAGACAATGTACCAAATGATTAAATTTCTCGATTTCTCTCCAAAGTCGTACTAATTGTATATGGAGAAGTTGATGAGCTAACAGCTAATGCTGGGTAATGTAATCGCTTTATATACGACACATACGAAATTGCTAAAATTGAATAAAATCGCAAGAATACAAATGACGCAGTTGATGAACCGAAAGCTAAAGTTTCGCTTACATTACGTTACCGACTGACTTTACCAATACAAATTTGGTGGAGTTTCACACTGTCCCATCATGGTAGCCAATTCTTATGTTATGCTCGAGCAGTATAAACCGAACAGGTGAATATTCTGCCCGTGAATTTTCGCTGATGAACTTCAGTTTATACCCTATATTTACTTTCTCTGAAAATATCACTCTAAACTTAAAACTATAAAATTAAAGATTGGCTTTAGTTTACAGAATAGCTCTTTCGTGACTATTCTTAAACTGATGGTTACACTCCTTCTCATCCTCTTTTGTATTGCAGTGTTTATGGTGGAAGGCGTGAAACCATAACTTAGTGGATCCTCCAAGACTAGATTAAAACCAAGTGTATATACAATTTGTGGGTTGTAAGTTAAAACATCTATTGTCGTATCCTACAGCTAACATTACAGCAACAATAACAATTTTGCCCTATAATAGGACGGTTAGTTTGTCAAAATCGTAAGCTGAAGTGAAAAAAAAGAAGAAAATATAGGGGTTGTAAAGCAAAAAAGTGGTTGCAAAACGGAAAACAATGAAGGCAAATTAATAATGCATAATTTCAATATAGCAATTAGTATAATATTTTCAGTGTGTGTTGATCGTAAAAGGCGCTACCAAAGATGCACCCAGGAGCAATTAAATTATTATCTGGCTTTTGTCGAAACACATCCGGGTAATAAGAAAAAAAAAAGAAGTCTGACCAATCCAATAGATATGGTAAGAAGAAAGTATAAATGAATGTATAGATTAGTATTTAGTTAAGATAATATTAATTTGATTTCAGTCTTTAAATCATTGGAAAAATCAATTGAAATCAATTGCTCGTTTGCATTGAAATTTTTTTTCCCCATTTTAAAATTTTTTTGACGTGAACATTTTGAAATGTTTAAATATTTTTAAACGAAATATTTTTAAGTGATGTTTTTTAAAGGCTTTTATAACAAAATAATTATTTTATTTTATATACATCACAAGTTTATATAATTAGTTCTAATCCTTTTGTCCGTGGTAGCTTCGTCCACAGAATCATTTGATTCCGAGTCCATCTCAACATTCCTCCTTCCGTAAGAATATTGTACAGAACGCAAACATTATGTACGCTGCCTCCTCGTGGTTGTAATCTAAAAGTCTTCCCTTGAATAATTGCCTGAGCTTTGATTTGAGGACACAGAAGCAGAAACTGATCGTCTTATCCTTCAAATGTTTCAGCAATCCAATGAGATTTATTAATGAATAAAATAATAAAATAAGCTTTTTTTATACTTCTATCCTATCTTATTTTCCATTTAATAACATAAAAATATTGTCATTATATTTTTTCCATTCTTATTTACTTTTCTTCGCAATTCTTCGCAATCTTTTAACTTTTAAAAAATTTTGTCGTTACACTGTTGCACTATCTTCTCTTACTATAATAACGAACTGTGACCTACCGAAAAGTACGTTACCATGCCATGTCTCTATACGTATACTTCAGAATACCAAGAATCATAAAAAGATAAGACCGGCTTTTCAGCTATTTGGCAGAAGCATGTGGTTTGTGATTTGTCAGTGATTAAGCGTAGAAAGAGGGGGAAGTTTTGATTTCTTTTTAGGTAAGATAAGTTAGATGAAATTAATCACATGCAGTTACTTTATGTCTTTGCTTTTATTTGCGTTTGCAAGTTTTTGTTGTTGATTGAATCATGTTGATTGCTTGTACACAAACAAACGTCAAGCCAAATAACCTTCTAGTTTCATCGCCGAAGCGAAAGTTAGTTAATAAAAAATTGCATATTGTAAAATGAACTTTTCGAAATTTTTACACTTTGTTAAATGAAGTTGGAGAAGGTAAGAATACCTTTTTAGATGAATAATTTAGTTTACACTTTAATTCAATTTGCTGCGTGACGTAACTTTCTTGCTTAACTCGAGTTCTTCGCACAGCTTGTCTAGAACTCTACAAAATCCGTGTGTAGTGGATTCATCACTGGGCTAAAACTACTTCTGGTGGGATTTCCCATATTTTTTGCAGCAAGAAAATAAGTAATGACCAAGTTTCGTGAAATTTTGCTGTTTACAATGTTCATTCACACCATCTGAGATTTACCTTAAAATTGTAATCGTAAATTTTTTAATTGTAAAAAATAGTAAAATTGTCTTATAGTTACTGAAGACGTTCCTAAGAGGTCGCGTGAGCAGAACCTAAAACGTTCATATGCTCTTCTTCGGGATTTCCGAATGTCGCTTAAACCAGGTTTTGAATGACTTGAGTATATGACAAGGTGTCTGAACGTCGTTCAGTTATTACAGTTTCCAGGAACACATGGAACGTTAAGTTCTGAAAAATTTTCGTAACAATACACTTTAGGTTTCTACTAATCATGCCACTAAGTTGGTTCATGTGTATGATATAAAGTAAACCCACAAATCTTTAAATCTTAAATAAATCTTTTAGATTTATTAAATTACTTTAGCTCAAAACATATTTCTCTTTATACCTGGCAAAGTCGGCATCGCCGTCGACGTATTCTTTAACACAATTGTGATGAAACGTTGCCCTTGTTCAAAAATTAACTCAGGTATTCATGAAAGTTTAGCTTGAGATCGTTCGGTTGAAAGCATTTTTATTCAGATTGTGCCACTCTACACTATTTAGGCTAAGCTTTTATTTTTTTTGATATAAATATTGCAGAAAATAAAAACCATGAAGAAAAAGAAAATGAAGTTATTCACTCAAACTGTTAATATATCAAATAATATTTAAAAATAAGAATAACTTTTAAGAGACACTAATTATTTAAGTACTTGCATGTAATTTGATAATGTTTTGTAAAAGGTATTTATTGAGCCAAATTGGCACAACATACATTAATCAAAATATTTTCCATCATTTCCAGCAAAGTTCTCCCATATTTCTCGCGATATCGTGTGTAAAGAACGTTATTTGATTGCCATTCTCAATACACTACAGAAAACTCTAGAAACATGCTTCGACTGCCAAACTGTTCGAAATTTCTTTAAGGGTTTGAAGAGGGTTTTCGCCCAATAAGATTTGCAATTCATTGTCTTCGAACTCGTTAGGTGAGGCCCTTTTTTGCTATTCACATCAAAATTATCACTTTGAATCCGTTGAAACCAAAACCGACAAATAGAATATGATTTCTTCAAAACAAAGAACAAAAGTGGTGCAGATTTGAGCGTTCCATGATTAGCGTCTGTATACACCGGAAACTCAACAGATGGCGCTGATCAAAATACATGGAAATATATATTAAAAAAAAAATTTGTTCATCGTAATTATATTATAATTACGTTAGGTACCATATTGTCTTAAGCAAAATAAGTTGTAGGGCATAATCTCAGAAAATACGCCGTCATACCAAAAAGTCTTAAACTGATCTTTTAGCGATATAAATGATGAGAAAGATAAAGTAGGCAATCTAAGACTGCTAATTAGCAAGCGCACGCACAAGCGTACGCGAACACTTTTGTCATAGCATATATTCTACTAGCCTATTGAATGCTTTGAAATTGTACGCGATTCATATTTAGAGAAATTGCGACAACCCAATAACTTGCACACGTACATGTTGAATAAAGACAAAAACATCATGTATATAAAATCGAACATTTCATTAGCAACATTTAGTCTCTAGGGCCTTGTTAATATGGAGAGGGCCGGTTTTTGGCGAATTTAGAGGTAATGTATCCCGACCAACGTATTGAAATTAGGTTTTTCTGATAGGTTTTAGCGTCCCTTAAGACATATCAAAAAACTGCGCATGGCGAAATTCGCTAAAATTCTTTATACATACTTTGTGCGTTGTAACTTTTCGCCAATAATATGCATCCACTATATGGTAAATAGTAGCAAAAAAATTTTTATAATTTCTTATAATATATTTGTATGATTTCTTATTTTATTTGTGTTTGTATTTCAATTTTTTCAACTGTTGAGGACTTTGAATGATTGAGCAAAAGAAAAATACATATTAATCGAGAAGTTTCAGTAATACAAAACAACTTTTCCCTGCACACACCAATTGACCTTGAATAGAGCCTATATCAGCGTATATTTCCGAACAAACAAACAAATATTGACTGAAGAATATAAAGAAGCTGAAAACAACAAAAATGCACCGAAGTATACAAAACTACTCTAAGAGAACAGGCATACTTTTAAACTTGAATAGTGGACACCTTCATCGTAAAATTCGAAATTATAAAAGTGTAACGCTGGAGGATAACGTATAGTCTCTACCCGAACCACTAACAATGAAAATTGAATTTAGTAGTCTGATTTTTTATTGCGAATGACCCGTAGATGTTTTGTATACTAAGTAGGAAACAGAGGTCTGACAACATTTAAATGGAACCAAGACGAAAATTGTCGAAAAAAGCTGACTGTAACTAAAGTACAACAGATCATCAATATCTACATAGCGGAAGTTCCAGTCAATGCCGAACAATCAGTTCGTAAGATTGACGTAATGCTTTTAGCAAATAAACGCTGTTCACTATTAATCGCTTGAGTACATGATCCATTATCAAAGAGACGCTTTACGGCCAGCAACAACGGCGGGTAATGTACATCTTCAAATAAAACAAACAAATCAGTTCGAGATAAAAATGTATTCAAATCAAAATTTATACGAATCTCTCAAAAACCCATTACGAAGCCTTTTTCAAAATTCCGAACAAAAAAATCTGCAAACATTTTCAGAAAATGGTCAGCTTGGTAATAAAAAACTGAAAGCATTTTTACATGAAATGCTGTAACTATCTTCTGGAAATAATTCCAAAGTCAAAAAATGTCTCCATCGCATCTGATTATCGCCCAATTTCTCTTTTATCTTGCCTCTCTAAGGTATTAGAGAAGATTATGGCATCTAGATTATCTTGGTTTCTTGAATCCAAGAACCTGATAACAAAGCAACAAGTTGGTTTCAAGCGGGGTAGAGGATGCATCGACGCTCGGTTACATATTGATTATTTCACAAGCAAAGCAATTTCCGAACGAAATCACGTAACAATTCTCTCAATTGATTTCGAAAAAGCATTTGACAGAGTTGGTCTTCATGTTATCTTAAGACTCTTGAAATCATGGAATGTTGGACCCAAATTCTTCAACTACATCAAATCATTCATGTCGCATCGGCGGTTCAAAGTTAGAATCAACAATCATCTTTCTGATTCCTTTCCGCTAAAGAATGGCATTCCGCAAGGATCTCCTCTCTCTGTCAAGCTTTTCCAGATCGCTTTCAACGAAATTAGCGAAATTCTTTGCCGTGTACCAAGAGTGGAACATTGTCTCTACGCGGACGATGTATACATTTTTACAAAAGAAAAAGACAACACGAAAGCAATCAACATCCTCGAATCTATTGCATGTGAGATCTCCACATGGGCAAACTCGTCAGGAGCTATAATCTCTATACAAAAATCAAAAAAAATGCACATTTGTCGAAAACAAATGTGCGATGCAGGAAACCTACTGATGCATATTAACGGCTTACCAGTACTAAATGTGCAGACGCTCCATGTTCTGGGGCTCACGTTTTCAAACAATTATCGTTGGAAAGCACACTGCCTTCGTTTAAAAAACTCCCTTTTAACAAGGGTAAATTTCATACAGTACGTTGCTTGGAGAAGCCATGCGCATATTAACACTATCGCTTATCTTACCAAAATGCTTGTGTTAAGCAAGATTGACTTTGCTTTGATAATTTATGGCAATAGCTGCAAATATAATATCAACATCCTTAAACCGGTCTTTCACCAAGCCGTTAGAGCAAGTTGTTATGCTTTTCGGACGACGCCCACAAATAATATTATAATTGAAACTGGTCTCCCAACTTTAGAAAATAGATTGTATGAGTTAAAAGCTAAAATAGTCCCTAAGCTTCTTATCTTCTTAATTCAAACAAATCCATTCTCGGTGATGACGTAAGAAAGATTATTATTGCGAAGAAAATTCCAAAGTCACCATCTGCAATTGACCATTGTTTGTGCATCGCAAAGGAATTGAACATTCCCTTAAAAATTTCCCGCTCTTTTGGTGTTAA
>NW_024003803.1:238567-320691 GCF_014805625.2 Glossina fuscipes
TCCCGCTCTTTTGGTGTTAAACCTCCCTGGATTTTGAAAGACTGCTCTTTTGACATCTCACTGTCTATGCACAAGAAAGAAGATACTCCAAATTACGTCTTCAGGAATCTAATAGCTGAGAAAACCCAAGTATTGGACAATACTGGTTGGAATCTTTTGTACACAGACGGCTCAAAATCTCCTGGTCTGCCTCCTGCTTGTGCGATGGTAGATGCTACAGGGCGGGTTCTTCTCAACCGCATATTTCACGAAAGTACTTCAACTTTCATAACCGAAGCCAGAGCTATCCTTCACGCTGCCAACCTTGCCCATAAAAACAAACTCACAACCGACAGTTGTCTGTATTACAAGCTGTTCGGAATCCTTCTACTTCGAGATGGAGCACCATCAACATATTAAGGAATATAATTACTACACCCGACGGAAAAATTAAAATGTTATGGGCATCAAGTCACATTGGTTTACTGGGAAATGAGCAGGCTGATCGAGCAGCAAAGTATGCTGCTTCTGCTCCTCTAATTATGGATGATGTCATGGAAAAGTTGGATCTTCAAACATACATTGGAAGAAAAGTTAAAGAGAAAATTGCAGAAGGAAATTTACAATACCATCATCAACACTACTCCTGCATTAACCCCCAATTAACTCCACCTCTATATCCAACAAATGTTGAGAAAACCAAGATCCAAACATTTTCGAGAATTCGCCTTGGTCATACAATTGCAACTCACCAATGGATCCTGAAGAAGTCTTCTCCCCCAATCTGCTGTTGTGGACAAACTCTTACTATAAAGCACATTCTCTGCGACTGCCTCAACTTTTCCTCGGCTAGAAGTATTGCATTTGGAACGATTAACCCTTTGTACATTCTACAATCAACTTCAGAACAGAATATCAATTCAATATTTTACTTTATTAATACTACTAAGCTTATTATCTAATATCCATTTTTTTAAATTAGAGCCGATAGCTTGTGTTGCTAGTGCTCAATGTCTTTTTTTTTAGTCTAAGAATTCATTTCATTAGTCTAAAATTAAAATAATAATAATAATAATAATATCTTCTGGAAAGGTGTCAGATGATTTGCTGAAATTCTTAAGGCTCCAACACTTACCGCCAGCGATTAAAACCATTTTATCAGCCAGCTCACACAGCTTAGACAAATTCGCAGTTATGGCCCACAAAATTAATGACGACTTTCATTTTCTTTTTATACGCACAGTGCTCTCGACGAATCGGAATGAAATCCTTTGTAATATTCGGGCGTAAATCACTCACTTGTCTAAATGTACCGATGGAATAAAGTCTAAGACGAAGTCAAAGCAGAAACCGCAATTGGAATAAAAGGTCGTCATTTACGTTATCCGAATGATTGTGATGGTATTATTTCAAGTTTGGTGTTAACGTTAACAAATATCGAGCATCATGCAAAGATCAAACAGTAAACAAACAAATCTTTCGTCCAATGCAGCTGACGGAGGAAAAATTAAAGTATGTCCCCTTTTTTTATGAAACAATTCTTCATATGTTCTATACCATACAAATACCAACTTCAACCTGAAAACGATTCCATTATTAACACTTATGAAGAAAAAGTTTTACATTTAAACTGTAATTTGAGATGACAATTTATATTTGCTTATGTTCCATAACCAACTAGCGGTGCTGAATCTTTGGAACACTTTGGTTTGCTTATCGACGTCAAAAGAAAATGTTTTATCTATAACTTAAAATTGTGCAAGGAGAATGTAATTATACAATGCTATTTCATACATGCCATCTATCGAACAGCATTTGGGCAAATCCTTTACATCTTTTTCTAGAATTTAACAAAACCTGACGCTAATGCGGTGACTATGGAGCTCTCAATAAAACTATGGTTCAGGGTAGATAACGTGTACCACGTTTGCACGATTTTTCATCTAATTTTCATGGCAAGAAGATCTTTTTTAAAATAGATTTGGTGGAAGCTAGAAGAAGAAGATATACTCAGAGCAGTCATCATCGTGCCAATAGCAGTCTTGGAATTTAGAAGCATAACATTTGTTTTGAGTAATGCCGTACAAAAATTTCAACGATTTATGCACGAAGTCCTAACAAACCTCAAGCTTTGTTGTGTCTACATTAACAATATACTTATCGCTTCCACGATCTTAGAAAAACATAGAGAACATCTTAAAATACTAATAAGTTGGTTAAAATCCTATGGCTTAACAAAAAACGTTGCTAAGAGTGATTTTGGGAAAATTTTTTGTAAAAGAAACAGCCAGATACGAACTGCCAGAAAACGTACACTGTCTTAGTCAATGGGGTGATAAACTATACTTTAGGGGAAGCATAGATGTGTCGAAACCCTCACCTCCCTTTGATGATCCCCGGATAACGGCTTCGGCCGGCGAAGAAGGGTTTAAGGCTTTGGGCTACTTATAAACCGGCGACGAGTTTTATGAGAGATGGTGTAGGGGTTCACTGGAAGATGAAAGCTAATTACTACAAAGAAAATTCTAACCAAAAACCAACTGGTAACTGGTTACGTAAAAATACGTAGAGGTAGTAGTGAGTGAGTGGAAGTAGTGAGTGGTAGTTCGCCCGCCATATCAGTGCAATGCCCGAAGCCGTCTTGATGAAGAATAGTCCGCTTTTTGGCTAACCGGGATTGTATGGTTAATCCGAAGGCAAGAGTAGTCTGAATCTGTTTCAGCCACGTAAAGTAATGCTTAAGGATTTATAGTCTAAGCTTTGGGAGCCGCGGAAGTCAGGAGCCCGCTCACAATAGCCATGTATGCCTGCGGGTAAATGATGGAATTAAAATTAAAGTTGTAATTAAGATTAATAAAATAAGATGAATTGATTTACTCGATAAAGGGCTGAACGTATTCTGAAATTTAAAATTAATTTGAAATTGAAATTAAAAGCTGTTTTTGTCCTTTTGCCTTTGTATGTGCCGCTAAAGCGCATATTAGAGTGTTATAAATCAAGGAAAATAATATGAGTAAATTATATGAACAAATAATTTAAAAGGGATTTGACGGTAGGCTTTTTTCCCCCTTTGCCTGTTTTACACTTTAAATTATATATTCACGGATGCCTGCGGGTAATGGTGGTAACTAATCAACTGCGTGCTTTGTAGAAACTACGGTGGAACGAGCGCCTTTTAACTTTTGAACGCAAAAAGTTGATCAATTTGTGAGCCTTGACTACTTGGGTACGGCCCTTCTGGGAGTATTCTTGGTGGTTGTGGTTTCCACTCGTTTCAAGCCAAAGTGGAACAAATCGAGGTGCGGATAGGCTTCAACACTGGCCAGAGTGGGTTTATTGAGTCATACACAATAAACAATCTGGACTCTGGTGCTGTTTAGACTCCTAGTTTATAGGAGGTTTCTAACTCGCGAGGGGGCGTGGGTTACGCTTAAATAACTTGCGTGGCTTGGGCCACCGTGAGGTTAAGCCATCAAGTCAGGTACCCACGTGAAACCCATGTCGCAAATCTGTCTTAGTCAATTTCTTGGCCTTATTAATTTTTATTGAAAGTTGACGAAGCACAAGTCGTTCTCTAAAATTTGAAAAAAGGCCAGAGGGAAACTAAACGAAAAATTGTTTGGACGGATGAAATAAGAAAGCTATGCGATAGTTGCAACAACCAACTTACCGACGGCTAATTTCTAGCCTACCCGATCGAAGGCTCAGCTTTATTACTTTGAATTAACGTTTTGAACTTTGGTATAGGAGCAGTTTTGTAACAACACGTCAATGAATGTTGGGTACCACTTGCATTTTAATTAAAAAAATGTTCGGAAGGACAATGTCGTTATAGTACTTCTTATCGAGAACAACAAGCAATATATTTTGGTGTTAAACATTTCCTGTACTAGTTCAAAGGCCACACAGTTGCTATTTGGCAAGAGATCAAAAATCTAATGAAGAATTAGAACACCTTTTTCAATCCTCAGCACACACTCTTATTTGAAAGAAAATCAAATTAAAAAATCTAAATTTAGAACTTCTTTGTGATTGTTTTACACTTATCATACGTCCCTTAGTGACGTAAAAGTTTCGCAAAGAATTATTTGATATTATGCACAACTTGTCACATTATGGTCCAAAATCTGCAATTAAAGTGATTACTGAAAGATTCGATTACAGATAGTACTTAACATGTATTGAGAGATCCACAATATAGCCGAAAGCCAAACCTTTGGATGATATTATTACTATTATTACTGAGTCAGTTAATAACGTTTGTCTTCATAGATGAATATCTAGATTTGGTGTACGAACCAAAATTAGAACCAATCAAGACCGACAGTTTAATTCCTATCTTTTCTAAGAACTCGCGTGTGGAAATGCTTGGTTCGAAAATCGTCCACACAACATTATGTTAACGTCATAGTACCGGCTAAATTGAAAGGTGGCTAATGTAAACACTGATGCTGGTTATCTGCCCGCTGAATTATTCTATGGTACAACTTTACAATTCTCTGGTCTATTCATAGCGGAAAAGGCTCGGGAAGTATGATATTGTAGCTAAAAAGAAATACAAACAAAGCAAATGACATGCTCTCGAAAATCTGTCGACTGAGTATTACGAATGTTGAGAATGGCAGGTACCGAAAGAATAATTCGGGCATCGAACATGTCACTTATTCAAATGGTGGCAGCGATTGCTAGCTATCTGGTAAGTTGGAGTTTGAAGCAAATATTTCAGCCAACGCATTAGCTTTATCAATTGATTCAGATATTATTTGCTCATTATTGCGTAGAATTGGAATCTATGAGGTAGATTAGTTTCAAGATTTTTTCACGAACGATTAAAAGCTCTTGCTGCCTTTTTTTGCGGCAAGAATTTTGACAAGTAGGCGCTACTTGTGTAGAGACTCTTGACGACGGTGGAGACGAAGGACTGGTTGCACATATTTCTAGACGGTTTAAGTAAGGGATTAGTTTGATGATTTGATCTTAGCCAAAATTTAGCTATTTCTCAGCATCCCACTGCATCTTTGCAAGCTTGATTAATCCACTACTTGTCTTTAAGCATGAAATGAAGATTTAAAAAACACCTAAGAGGAAGGAAAGAAAACCAGCACGGCAGGCGCGGCCAAATAGGATGTCACGGATACGAATGGATTAATGGTAATAGGCAACAATAGGTTAGTCATGATAAGCGAAAAGTGAGATATCATGGCAGATCACGTAAAACAAAACCCAGAAAATTTCTCTGAACAGATTCTATTCGATCGAGGTGATAACGATAATAAAGTGCCCAAAAAATGACAGAATACTCCAAAGTCGGGCGAACAAGCTCAGTGTAAAGACGTTTGCATATACACGGATCATTACATTTTTTAGCCCATTTCTTAATAAAATTTAAAGCCGACTTAGCGTTATTAACAGAAAACTCAATACGAACGCCGAGCTTGAGTTCAAAATCAAATAACGCACCCAAATCTTTGAAGGTATATTGTCCAGCACATCATTATTAATATAATAACAAGCGGACAGTAGAGACCCCCAAGATAATGACTTTGTTTTGCATTTGCTTAAATTATCTGACACACTGTTCGTAGATCATCAATCATTCAAGGATGATAAATCAAATAATAGCGTCAACCGCGGAGTTAACAGAAGTATAAATTTTCATATCATTTGCAATCATAAGAGTTTTAGTAAAGCGGATACACGAAGGGAGATCATTAGTGTATGAAACAAATAACATAGGGTCCAAATGACTCCATCCTCGAACTCTCGATGAAATCAGGATTTCTTGCGAAAATGTGGAATTCAATAACACTCTTCGTGTATGATGACTAAGGTGATTAAAAAATCACAACAGCAAATTCTCAAAGAAGCCCAATTGATGGCGCGTATAGGTGGCTCCTCCTGGATGGAGCTTCATGGCTCCCTTTATCAAATTCGTTAATTATTATATATTCTCCAAATTTTTCTAATAACTTGATGGTGTGCGCCTGACAAATGAAGGATTGTAAAGTGTTCAGGCTTGCGAAAAACTATCGTTCACTTTGCTTGGTAAAATTTATATAATCTTCCACAATTAAGTTTTTCCATCATGCTTTTCGAAGGAAAAATCCCATGCCAGTTAGGATAAAATACCTTAGAGCACGTAATTCCGAAAAGAGATCCGAGAAAGAGAGAGAGAGAGAGACAGAGATTTCTCACTTCGTATTACTTATTTAATATTATGATCATTCTGACCAGAAAATAAATTGATTGCAAACATAATTTTTCCTACACACTATATTTAATGATCTAATCCCTTCGCTATAAGTGCTTATAAAAAACCTCCAAATTTGAACTTGTACTCGTTTTCTGATAATAGAAATCAATGGGCACACATCAATACTTCATGAATTAGAATTAATTACAACTGATGATTATGATATCTTTATTAATCTCCTGGGTATACAGCTGTTTTATTTATTTATTTACGTTAGTTTAAACTTATTAGCTACATTGCCAAATTCAACTAATATCAACAGTGAGGAAAACAAAAAAAACAAAAATAGATACAATGTTACCCGTAATCTGATAACATCAGAGGGAATAATAATATATTATAACACTAAATAATATGTGCGAAGAAATAATTAATTAATATTTAATTACCAATTCATTATCGATTAACTTATTATTTTATTAATGTAACTTGTAAGGAAGCGTTTTGCTTCCTTTCTGATAATAGATTAGTCCGCACAAATGTCTACCCTTAGACCCTAAAAGTATTCAGGCTGTTTTTTTCTTCCGCACAAAAGACTAAATATCCTTTGGTTGGTCATTCCCTTTTCTTGGATACGAGTATTTTCCTCTACGCTACCGTGAGATCATCCCCCCTCCAGCACAAATGCTTGGTAATCTAGGTTATTGTAAAAAGGAAAATATATATAAAGAAGATAAGAAAAAAAAGAAGAAAAGCTTATTGTATCAAGACTATGCAACGTACGTTGTATGGATAGTCCGCTCATTATACGCTATATCTCCGAAACCTTCCCTAGCAATAATATATGTATAAGTAATACACGTATAAGTTATATACATAAGTATATCCATGCCTTATCTTTTCCTGGGGAAACATGACATAAATACTCTCGATGAACAATTTGCAATACGCTGGGCAAGATGCCTGTATATCGTATTTTACTTCTATTTGTCAACAAGCTACATTTAGCATTGAACTATTCACATTATGCAAAGGCACATACCTAACGGTCTTATGGTTTTGCAAAATCATGTACCTAATGGTCTCGAATGTTCTCTATTTACGGGTGTTGTCATGCTTGTATATTGACAGCTAGCACATTGCATTGTTAACGCTTTTTATACATGTTCGATCATATGATTTGGTATCTAAGATAGCAGTAATAACAAAATATACGCAAGAATATCATTATAACACATATACTAGTGAGTGTTGAGATTGTAGCAGAGGTCTAGTCAAAACATCTATGTAACGGAATAGCGACAGTGATCGCGGCTATAAAAGAGTGCAATACGCTCATCCTTTCAGCGTGTTACAGCAGCCAGAGGTAAGAAATCACAGACGGCATATCTATTTGACGTTACCGATGGGAATATCTTTTTTCACTTTAAGGATAGGGGATGCCTGGCTCAGCTTAGTCGCCATCCCTGAATAACCGATAGGACTACTAAACTTTCTGGATAGGAGATGGCTGGCTCCGCTTAGCCGCCATCCCTGAATGACAGATCGACACTCTCTTCAGTGACGTGAAACGGTTAGAGACTATTAAAACAAATAGAATGTAGATAGGGACGGACGAGTGGCCCTATAGGCCGAGGTTGGCTGCGGCGTGTTTTCTTTGCAGAATCTCGCGGTACGAAGAAAACATGGTGAATAATCTGTGAGGACGGCCAAAAACGTGGATAGTTTTAAACAAGAGTCGGGTCGTGAATCACAACGCTAGTGACATGACATGAAAATCCACCAGACCAAGTTGAACTGGCGAATTCACATAGCATTTTATGAATTTAAAGACGGAGATAATATAAAAATACCGTCAGGACGCGGGGAACAGGAGGTATGTAAATTTATCATTCCTTAAAAGTGTTCTCTTAAACCAACTAGGACAAAAAGGTCTCATTATTTCATATGGATAGATACCCATATGTACGTTAGTGTGCCTATATGGATTTTCAAAAAAATCAGCAGAAAAATTAGTAGTAACGTAGCTATCAGACTCACAAATTTTAATTACACAGAAGAGATTGGAACCCCCACATCTTCTTTTTAAAATCTACGAACTTGGTATTTGGTAAATATTTTGAATAGTATATATCTTTTAAAAAATTGTATTCACGTATTACATCTGAATACTTTATATTATTAAGTGTACAACCGCTCCACTTGAACTTTTTAAACAACTTTGTTCTTTTGTCGCGATTCGTTCTTAAACATTTACCGAACCACCGAGGACACGTTGATTTATCACCACCTATTAATTTCAAAAAAATTAATTCAAATTCACGAGTAGTGGATGTAACCACAGATCAGATGAAAAATTTAGACTTGTTGATATCCGGCTTAAGTCACTTTTTAGTAAAGGGCAAAAATATGATAGCTTCATTCAGTACAGTCCAGAAGTGTTGTTGAGACCACGTACATTTTGATAAAACACAAGCACACGACTTAAACACGAATTCGTGTTTAATTTTCTAATGGCTTTAATAAGGCTATGAAGTAGTGTCAGTTTTTTTTACACAGAACAAGGATTAATTGTAGAAGTAGATGGCTCAGTTAGAGCTGAGCATCCTGCACGCACGGGTTTTGTAGTCGTTTTCCTAGGAATGAATCCCTTAAGCAGAACTCTCGCAGGCCATATGAATGTGTTTATCGTATATTGAA
The DNA here is from genome assembly GCF_014805625.2 of Glossina fuscipes. NCBI lineage: Eukaryota > Metazoa > Arthropoda > Insecta > Diptera > Glossinidae > Glossina > Glossina fuscipes. The sequence continues at coordinate 247,440 of NW_024003803.1, forward strand.
ATTGTTTCGGAGGAACAGAAATTTTAAACGATGAAATTCTGATCTTCTTCCTGATGCCACTTCAAGTAAACCTGTCACTTCCCCTAACACCATTTCTGCAGTCCAACCGACCAACAATCTAGTTAAATTTCTAACCGTTAACGTTCCAAAACCAGTAGTCTTCAATTCTTTTTCTTTTTTTCTAATATGACCAATCATTAACGGGAAGTATCTGGTAAAGGTAAAATCTAGAAATCTACAATATGAGTTGACGTAAATCGTGAAAAGAAAACAACTTCTATATGACATCAAATATTTGATTATTTTCCGTACATATATATACATTTTCTCTTCCTTACTGTTACACATATGTATGTAATGAAAGAAAAGGAAGATCGGCAAGACTCGGTTGAAGATGTGAAGGAAAACTTTAAGTTTTATAAAATAATATCAAATAGTAATAAAAAAAAAAGGCAACATTATTATCTAGAACTCCATGAAAGCCAAATAGAAGTCGGTAAAATGGATAAACGTTAAAAAAATCTTATTTGAGTGCGAGTATAAAAATGTAATGATGTATTATTTTCAATAAATTTCCAAAAACAAAAGCTTTAACTATTAAGGACAAATATAAAATAACTTTGTAAAGATAGTATTTAAATAGCTTAGTGCGAGATTCACACAAGGAAAAGATCTATTAAAACATATTTTAGTATACCCATAGATTAAAAAAACAGCGTTGTATAAATTAAAGATTATAAAATCAAGCAAAAAAATTAAATCAAGAAAAATAAATTAATCAAGTGTTTCAATACAGCTCCAAAGATAGTTAAGCTTGACTATAGCGCATTTGCTGTTGGTTATAGAGGACGTCATCACATTGAAACCCTTGATGATTTTCCCGAAATTAATTATGGGCGATGTTGTGGCTGTATTAGAATGTGAGGAACACATCAAGTAAGGAGTAAATCACATTAGTTTTTAGAAGTAGTAATAGAAAAAAACAAAAAATAACAAATATCATGAATTAAATGTGTAGTACGTTTGGCGACGGTGAAGTATAGGTGTGTGCGTGTGTGTGTGCGTAGGAATGCAACTATAGACAATGACGTAACGAACCCACGGACAAAAGAACAATACTACCAGACTATGGGAATGTTAGATAAGATACGCCGTTAGATGTTTATCATTTATATATATACAAATTTTGTGTTTTTTTTCTTGTTTTTTTTTGGGTTAGCCATGTGGTGCCAAAAAAACTCACATACTATATAGCATCACAAAACGGCACCTAACGGAAGCTTAAGAAGGGGTTCCTGTATTAAAAACACTTCTACACATTTTTTTCTATTCCTTATTATATATAATAGCACTACGTTGGTCGCAGCGTCATTAAATGGCACCCAACGAGAATCGAAAAGAAGAAGAACTTAGATCCTCAAAATAATTTAATTTCCTGTTTTGATTTATATATAATTTATTTTGTATACGTTGATCGCTCTATCTTCATAAAATGGCAGCGAATTATTCTTATTGAAAGTTTTTCTCGTCTAAATTGTTTAAATTTTATTAGTATTTTATTTAAGTGAAAAAAAAAAGTTTTTCTATTTCAATATGTACATTCATTTATCTATACATATATTCATTTTAATATATGTTGGCCGCTAAAAAAATTCTTGTTTACAAAGTATTGCGCTATGAAAAAAAAAGGAAAATCAAAAGGAGAAAGCAGTTGCTAATGTTCTTTTCAATTACTTCAATTATTGCAGTGTTTAATGAGACAGGTTACATATGTGCATGCATACTTCTCGTTTGCATTAAAATCATTCAATTATTCTGTATATGTTGGTATGAGAGCAGAATTAAGATATGAGAGATTACAAATTTGACACTCTCATCTACTCTATCTATGCGTATGCATGTGCGTAATCTTTAACTTAGCTTTATAATTTCAATAGTGAGCATTGGTAGCAGGCAAAAGCAAATACAGTAGATCCCGATTAACAGTGATGGGCACCACTTTATAGACTGTATGATTTAGAGTTGATGAATAATTTTGCGTTTGGTTATTACGAATTTTCGTTTACATATTATATATTTCATCAAAATTTTTTTATTTACATAGTCTGGCAACTTGTTAGTTTTATTGCTAAAATTTTTTATGTTTTCGTTTTATACGTGTTTAAAACGGAATTTATGTAAAAGTATAAAAGGTTTGAACGTGTAAAGTGTAAAAATTCATTAATTACATTAAAATTTTTGTGATTTTCATTTTGGTTCTTGCGATTAGCACTTGTGATCGCAAATCTAAATCTCTTTCGAGTCTTATCTAGTTTTTCTTTTGAGTTTTTTTTTTATTATTTTTTTTATTTTCTTCCTTTGGTGTGAATAGCTTTTCTCTTCGCTATTTACCGTTGCTTTAGTAGTGTAGATCTTACGTGTAATTTTAGAAAAAATTTAAGAGAAAATTTTTCTGATTTGTATTCTCTCTTTTTTCGGGCTTCCAGTTTGGTTTTGCTTTCTCTTGTTCTTTTTCTCTCTTGTTACACTGACAACATAACGGAGAAGTTTTATTAAGTTTCTTAAATTTGTAGATAAACTTAGAGTAGTAGATTCTTTTGAATTTTTTTTCTTTTTGGTCCTAATAATTCACTTCTTTCTTTTCGTTGGCTTGACATGGAGTGCTTATATACACCATGTCGCGCAAAAACAGGCCCGGAATCGGATAGATTCGTTTCTTGTTGGCTCTGCGAGCGCTTTGGTCATGCAAAGTGTGCCGGTATTCTCGGCCGTGCTGCTGATGCAGTCGCTGACCCTTCCAAAGGCTTAAGATGCTCATCTCCTGACTGTAGGCAGCGGGACATTGATTTTTACAAACTTTTTACGGAGACGCGAAATGATTTCTCGGAATTGAGTAGAAATCTCGGCTCCTTGTGGGAGAAGTTTGAGCTAATTAAGTCTAGGTTTGATGAGTGTCGTTTCATTGAGCACTCATCTTCTACCCAAGCCAGAAAAATAACAACTCGTAGCGTAGCGCGTGGGACTTCACCTCTGAGTTCCTCCAAATTTGATTCGTTGGTACAAGTTACCGCTCCCTCGAACTCTAAAATGAACATTAATGTTTCCGATATTGCTGAGTCGGTTGGTAACGAAACAGTTACAAACAAGCCGGCAAGTCCTTCGATTTTAAGCTACGCTGAAGTGGCAAGGGTATCTCCACCAAGAGCCGCCACTCACTCTAATCAAGTGCCATCGCCTAAAAATAATGAAGAGAAAAATAAATCATTCTTTCCCCCTGACTGTTCGCACGTGAACGCTGGTCATACTGGGCAAGTCGCACAAGCTGCTGGTGCAAGGGCGAGAACGCCATCTATATTCTCCCCAAGTCTATACTCCTCAACCGTGAAGTCTCCTGTTCCAAGTAATGACATTTGCTTGACGGCAGTTGCTACCAGAAACGCAATTTTTGTGTCAAGACTGGTACCTGAAACATCGGTGGATAATATAAAAAGTTATCTGGCGGCGAAAGCCCCATCAGTCAACTAAAAGCGCGTTAGCATTTTCAAAAAGGCTCCTTCTCAATCTAGGGCAATCTCCTCTTTTAAAATACCAGTTCCGACTGAAAACAGTGATATGTTGTTAAACAAACCATTGTGGCCGGTAGGATCCTTAATTAAAGAATTTATCCCTCGAGATCGTCCCCGTAATACCAAAGCAATAGTCTTGTCGCCTTCAAAAAACTAAATGTTTCTTCAGGCCCATTATCTCTCATTTATCAAATTTTAAGAGGCCTTAATTCAAAAATTCATTCTACTTTTCTAAATTCAGTGAGCACGGAGTTTTTCTGTTTGGTCTTCACCGAAACTTGGGTAAAACCCGCTCTTCATTTGTCGGAACCTTTTCATTATTCTTTCCAAGTCTTCAGAAATGATCGAGTGAATCGCATTGGTGGTGGTGTATTGATTGCCGTATCTGCGTCAGTCCCGTCCAATTCAATAGAATTCCCCACTTCTCCTGACGTTGAATTTATCGCCATTCGTGCGATAATGCCTAACAAACAGCTATTTGTAACCTGCTCCTATATTCCTCCAAATTCTGATATCTCCATTTACAAGAAACACGCTGCCCTCATTTGTGAAGTGGCCAAGCGGGCTAGACTTAACGATTGCCGTTGCATAGGGTGACTTCAACTTGCCTCAAGTCACTTGGTGTGACATTGATAATTCTGGCTGTTTGATTCCTACTTCAACGTCTGATAGGGCTGTTGTATTCTTTAGTGAATTGTTTGACCATAATTTGGGTCAATATAGTCGTACCCCTAATTGCAATGGTAGACTGCTTGAGCTCTACATTTGCCAACTTTCCTGAGGTTAACGTAAATCGTTGCCCACCTTCTAGTTTACCTGAGGACCCTTATCACCCATCTAAGTGCATTTCCTTCCAACATATGAATGATGGTTCGTTGAACTGCCTTAATGTGCCAAATCAAACTTTTTTTAATAAATGTTATGTTTTTCATAAAATCAGTATTGTATTGCTAGAACATCATCTTTTACATATGAGGCTTGATTTCTCAACCGGAAATATTGAAAGCTTATTGTCATCGTTCTACAATACATTAAATCTAGCTATTGCTGCATCTGTTCCGATCAAGCAGTGCCGACCTCGAAGCAGATGTCCCACCTGGTTTAATAAGACAATTAAATATTGCAAGAATAGAAAAAACACGCTATTCAAAAAATATTCGAAAAGTGGCTCTGCGCTTGACTATTTCGCTTACTCGGTGGCGAGGCATAGATTTAACTCCCTCAACCATCATTATTACTGCAGATACCTTCAGTTCATTAAATCCTGTCTGTTTGCTAATCCTAAATTCTTCTTTGAATTTGTTAACTCTAAAAGAAAAATATCCACATATCCCCCTTCTTTTAATGGCTCTGATTCCTCGGATGACTTTGAAATCTCAAAGCTATTTGCTGAATATTTCCGACGAAACTTTTCGATTGCTAATTTCGATTTATCAGCAAACTACCCATATCTTATAACTAAATCGGTTTCAATACCTAACTTGGTTTTTTCGGAAGATGACGTTTCTAAAGGGTGGAGTTCTCTTAAATACAGTTGTTCGCCTGGACCTGATGGAATTCCATCATGTGTACTTAAATCTTGCGATGTCGAGTTATGTGGTGTGATCTCAAAGATTTTTAACCTGTCCTTTAAATTAGGTGTAGACAATTTGTTGAGAACTACAGAGGCATAGCCAAGTTGTGTGTCTTGCCCAAGTTGTTCGAGCGAGTTGTGACTCAGCATTTGGCCTTTGCCATTAATTCGTATATTTGTCCGCACCAACACGGCTTTCGGAAAGGGCGATCTACAGTCACTAACTTGTTAGAGTTTAAAGGCTTTTTATAGTGGCTCTCGCACACATGTGATATACACTGATTTAAGCAAAGCGTTTGATATGGTTAACCATAACTTACTTATCTTTAAACTCCAAGAATCTGGCTTCCCTTTCTATTTAGTGAAATGGATAAGCTTTTATCTGCACAACAGATCCTTCAGGGTTTTGTTCAACTTCATCACCTCGGATGAATTCCCCGGTATATCTGGCGTACCTCAAGGAGGTCCCATTTTATTTAATTTATACGTTAATGATCTTCCATCAGTGGTTAATTCCAGCCGGACCTTAATGTATGCTGATGATGTGAAACTGTTTTCTTCCTTCTCTGTTGAATCCCAATCACATCAGCTTCAAGGTGACTTGGATAATTTTGTTGCATGGTGTTCTTTGAATCTGCTGAAACTAAATCTGAGTAAATGTAAGAAGCTTTCATTCTCAAGAAGAAAGTCATTCATTACTCAGTATTTCATAGATTCGCATAAGTTGGAGGATGTCGATTGGATCACAGATTTAGGCGTTCTATTTGACCATAGGTTACGTTTTAACTTGCATATTGTGCTCTCGATTAGCAAAGCTAGGTCCGCGCTTGGTTTTATAAAAAGGTGGTCCAAAGAGCTTGATGATCCCTACATTACGAAAAGGCTTTACATGTGTTTGGTTAGACCCATACTCGAGTATGCCTCAGTGGTGTGGTCTCCTTCATACAGGTGCTACGTCGATTCAATCGAATCTGTTCAAAAGCAATTCTTGCTGTTTGCCCATAGAAATTTGGGTTGGGATCCGGTTGCCTCTCTTCCTCCGTATGAAAATAGGTTGCTTCTGCTGTCCCTACCGTCTCTTGAGAAACGTAGATTTGTTCTTGGCGTTTCCTTTCTAATTAAAGCAATAAATGGTGCCATTGACTCGCCTTCATTACTTGGTGAAATAAGCTTTAATGTCCCTAACCGCTTCTCCAGGCACTTAATCTTGGTTAAGCTTAGTCAGTGTAAATTTAATTATGAGCTGTTCAATCCGCTCAGAGTCCTTTGCAAGAACCTAAATGACGTCTATCACTTATTCTCGTTATCGGACTTTTTAAAGTCCATTAAAGCAACATTGCTTAATACGCGCGATTTACCTATGTCGTATTTAAATTAGCTTTTATCCTAAAAAATCGTTACGTTTCGAAAATGAATTGTTGTTATGTATTATCGGTTGCCAGGCTTATGCATGTTTGCGATGGCTTAGGGGTTCATTTGCAATTTGGTCCTGTACCGGTTGTAAGTGCGGCTCTATTCTGGTTATGTACATGTTTTTTTTCTTTTTTTTCCGTCTTTTTTGTTTTATTGTATTTATACTAAGTTTTATTATTAATTTAATATAAATTTTGCTTTAAGTGCCAATTGAACTCGACTGTTATTTGTTTAGTTGAGTTTCATGTATAAGTAAAATTAAAATAAATAGAATATATAAATAAATAAATAAATAAAAAAAAAAACGAAGCCCTTATTTTCTTCTAATAACTGGGTAAGGGTAATTCATTTTTTTGCTGCGCCAATCTGTTTGCACATTTTCGGAACCGAGGTTTTGAGTTGCTGGGCGTGGCGGTAAATAAGGGGATCGGGAAACCAAATGATGATGATTTCTTTGGTGGTACATCAATATAAACCATGAATTTAAAACATGGGGGGATTTGACTCCCAACGAGTTATTCCTTCTTAGGGGTAAGAGGATATATGTCAGTCGAGCAGCGGCACCATGAGACCTTCATGAGTAAGTTTTGTGTTCGAATGGTGAATATTCTTACTAGGATTCTTGAATGGTATACCCGCTAAGTTTTTGAATTGAAAACATGATGGCTTTTGATTGTTTCAGAGTAAAAATTTCTTTAGGGTTTCTTATCAAACAGAATAAAAATTTCTTATAGCTCATGGTCTTGCATTCGCACTATGTTTCTTCTAAGCGGAACCGAAATAAATAAAACAAAAAAAAAATTTTTTTATTAGAAAATTATATTTACAATTTCATTGTAAAAACAGAAAAAAAAAGCAAAATTACATTTATAGTTTCGTTTTAGGAAATCACTATATTGGCAACTATATTGGCAACTTCATTCTAAAAATTGACGAAACCACACTTATAATTCCATTACCAAACTATAATTACGCAGTTGTTTGGGTGATTTCCATTTCTTTTTCGTAAAAATCATATAAACGCAAAATATCACCATTTCCTTTCGAAATATCAAAACTTAATTCTAAATAAGAATACCAACACGTCTCATCTCTACTGACATCATCAAGGGAGATTTTTGAGTTTTGGAATATTTTTACCTCACCATTCTCAGATATTAGTATAGATTAAAATGCTCCGAACTGCTGTTTTCTGCTCTGGATTTCATTAAATAGATGCAGCATTTTTTTCATGGGGATTTTAGTTTAAGCCAATTACATATTAAGAATTGAATTAGCGGATTATTAGATTTAGTACAAGTTGCAAATCGGGTAATCCAATATTTTGAATGAAATATAACACAAGCGTGGATAATTTTACACACTCAGCTAATACAAGAATGAAAACCCGATTAGATCAAGTCTTTCGACGCTTTCAACTCGGACAACAAAATATTACGGAGGAGGGTTTTGGGATAGTAGCTATTCGGCTGACAATTTCGAAGGTTTGTTTAATAAATTACACAACATTCTCAAGATAACGAGCGGAGATATATCAAATAATACTGATAAGTCAAGTGATAATAACATAGAAGAAAGGAATGTTGGTAGTAATCATTAAGGCTTACAGGCAGAAGACAGAAATCCAAATCAATAATTGGTTGACATACTGAAACAACAAAATGAAGCATTGTTGAAATGTATGCAGGAAATTTTAAGTTTGAAAAAGGAAAGATGCACTGACGTCAGGCAAAGTCAAACAGGCGATGTCGAAGGTATGCAAAATTTCTGAATTTCGGCAGCATCATCTACAGTCCATCAGGATGTTCTATCCTATGCAAGAGGACACTGAAACGACCGTGCTCTGTTAGTTTAGTAACAACAACACGCAGAGACTCGTATAAGCAGTAGTGAACGCACCCGTAGGCGAAATCTTGATTAAAATCGCTCTCATTCAAAATTTAAAAGATCTGGCAAAGGTGTCATAGTCGACAGTTTTATCTTTAGGGTTGAACGTTTGAGAGAACACTAGCAGATAAGTATTAGCACTTATTCGCCGAATTTCACTGCTTAGTAACAGGAAAGTAAGTTGTACTAGCAATTACTAGAGGACCATGAGCACTTTCGATTATTTTTCACGCAAAACAGAACAGTTAGATCGGTTCAAGGTGACACACTTAGACCACGAGTTAATTAGGAATATCATGGAACGTAAGCAGCAGCCGACGAAATGTTCCGAAGACAATTATGGCGAAATCCATCACTTAACTTTCAGGATGAGAAGAAAAATGGCTGAGCAGGAGTTGATCAAAACCAGTAAATCTAATACTAAACCAAGTTCAGCGGCACTTATCTTCGCAACCAAAGTAGAAAATATCGCAGAGCTCAAAGCTGTGTGTAAAAGGGCATAAGGGCATGCTCAGAGAAAACAGAATCAGGACACACACATCACATCAACGAAGTTACTCGGGAAGATAATAGTATCCACGTAAACACTAAAGATGAAGCGGTTGAAGCTTGCGAGCCTCGGAACACCAAGTTTAATGGCATACAGCAAAAATCTAGTGGTATTGATAACACCGTTAGAGTTAATAAACGTAATATGGGCAAAACTAATGTGGATCGATACACATTCCTACATATTATGTCACTTGTAGGGCAACCAGTAGTAAACCCTAGTCACGTTTAATTATCCACAGTCACGTCTAATATCTTTGAGTAGACCCTTTTGTCAATCACCCCTTAAACCTATACTCTGTCTGCGGTGTGCCTGGAGTTTCCTTCTTTAAGAATCCCACTGAAGCATTCAGAGAAAGTCGCTGTAGGTGCACATTTCATTGCAAGATTTGTTTTTCGTGCGGCAAAAATGAATTTTTCAATACATTTCCACCACCAGGAAATACCAGTCCGACAGGGTGCGCCGGAAACTTTTTCCGGAGGAAATCGCACAAGGATCAACTGCGTCAAAAATTTTACGAAGAGTTGGCGAACGTAGTCTAACACTTGATGAACAAGTTGATACCCTTTAAAAAAGTTTAAGTCAACATATTTTAGACTATCAGCTGAAACGCCGAAAGATTCTCAGCGCTGAAATCAACAAAAAGCGAATATTTACTAGGAAATATAAGAAAATAGAAGATATAAGACAACTAGAGAGAAAGAAAGAAACTAGAAGATATAAGAAAACCTCCGACAAAAAAGTAAAATCTATAAGAAGAAGAATAAATTTTTGAACCATCGTACGTGCAAAATTGTTACGATGGTAATCACCTTATCATAGAGATATTGAATTCCTAATCGTGCCGGATCTGCGGCAAGAATTTTACTTTGGAGTAGACTTAAAAATTTGGTTTATCCTTCGTTACTAAATCAAGTGGCACAAACTCTTCCCATAACTGTGATGCCTTGAAGTCTACCTTTATAGAAAACGTTAAAACAGGCATCTACTAACTAACTGATACACAGCGTAATTTGTTTGACAAGATTAAAGTAACTTTTCCATCGTTCCAAAAGTCTGGATTTGGCAAAGCACACTTAGAGCAATACGGGACCACAGTCTGTGATAATAGTTTACCTTTGAAGCAGAAGCACTATCCGATATCACCAGCGATTCAATAATTAGTCTACGGCGAGCTCGGTCGTTCCGTCGAACCGCCTATGTCTAGATGTGCGCAAGGTGAATCAAAGAACTGTTAAAGAGGCTTATCCACTGCCACATATAGAAGGTCTGCTTAGTCGCCTGCAATACACCTGCAATACCTCCGCAATCGAATTGAAAGACGCCTTTTAGAAGATTCCATGAGAAAAAGTTGCACGAGAGAAGAGAGCATTTACTGTACCAGGGTGAGCTCTATAACAATTTACTGTAATGCTATTCGGGTTGTGCAACGCGCACAGCACATGTGCAGGTTAATGAAGAAAGTCATATCAGGATGTTTAGCTGAAAATGTTTTCCTTTACACTGACGACTTGTTAGTTCGCTTGCCAGACTTTAAACACCATTTAATATACTTACCTATGGTTGCATAGTCTTTAAAGGTTGCCAATTTAACCATTTATGTCAGTAAAAGCCGTTTCTGTCATAAAGAAGTGAAGCATCTCGGTTTTATAGCGGGAAATGGGCATCTGAAAACGGATCCTGAGAAGGCAGAGGCCATGTTTGTAATGTTTAAACCTAAACAACTCCGAAGATTTCTTGGCATGACGATTGTCTTATCAAAGATCGAATAAAGAAAATTTTACTATCAGATGAAGCCCTAATACCATTTGATCAGTTAAGAAGATGCCTTATCACTGCACCAGTTTTGGTTAAACCTGATTTCAAGAAGCGCTTTTATATTCAACGTGATGTATCTAGAGATGAAGTAGGAGGAGTATTATTTCAGAGAGGTGATGGCGGAAACGAAAGACAATTGGGTATATATCAGTAAAAGTTAGTAAATCGCAGAAACACTACACAGTGACGGAATTGGAGTGTTTTGCAGCTAAATTGACTGTTGAAAAGTTCAGGCCATACATCAAAGGGCTACCCTTTAGAGTTATTACCGATCATTCCAGTCTAAAATGGTTCATGTCTCATAAAGAATTATTTGGAAGACTAGCTAGATAGGGTCTTAAACTGCAGACGTTCGACTTTACTATTGAGCATCGCAAAGGAAACCAAAATACTGTTTCTGACACATATTCTCGTACGGGCGTAAATGAAATATTAGAGATGGACGATCTTCACATTTTATTTCTGAAATATATAATTAATTGAAACAGACTATTAAAGAGAATAAGGACAATCTACATTTATATCTGCGTATGAGATGGGTTAGTTTACAAAAAAAGAGACTTCAGTGAGGGATATGAAATATTGGATGATAATATACATACACTCCACTGGGATGGCAACTCAGGTACAAAATACAGTCAAGAACTGTGGATTATGTCGATGCAATAAAACCGGTAAAACTCAAAGCCCGCCAAAGGGGAAGCAACAAGTCACTGAAAGACGAACTAAAAATGGAGGCAAGACTATTTTTGTTTGTTTAGATCATTTTTCAAAATTCAGGTATGTTAAATGCCTGGAACATGAGGTTTTCCATATATTTTGAGTACCTGAAACGATACATTCTGACAACGGCAACCAGTTTATCTCAATAACTTTTCTCTAAGAAGTGCCACATCTTATCAGACATGACACCATTATATTCTTTGCTTTGTTTGCAGCGTGGATCCTCTTACAAAATAACTGGAAAACTGGATAACATCAAGAATAATAATTTCAGTGTTAGTATGATGCCAAAAAAAATGCGTCTCGCAAGAGATATAATCACTAAACAGCTGAAAGAAACGTGAAGTAGGCGAATTCAACTTGAAGCTGGATAGACAGTGTATAGAAAAAATTTCGGTCTGAGTAAAGTGGTTGAAGGTTATAAAACGAAATTAGCTCCGGCAAATATTCAAAGCATGGTTACGAAAGTAATAGGAATTTCTCTTTACGAACTCAGTGCAGGAAGTATGCTAAGAGTTTACTACATCAAAAACATGTTTTCCGTTTGTGCACCCTTTAATCTTAGGAACGCCCGCGTAGCCCAGTCGGTAGAGCATGAGAATCTCAATCTCATACCGTGCGTCGAGACCACACGTGTTTTTTAATTTGTCGAGTTGACGTAAATTCTGTCCACGTACTATTTTACGTACACATTCTATATCGCCAGCGATATCCATGGGTCCGGGCGTCCGCGTATATACGTGTAAGGGGTTTCTTCGGTCGGCTCGTTCTCTGCTCTTCACAAAAAGAGGTGCGTAAATGTAATGAGATCACTATTGCTATGGCATTCAATAAACTTCCAAAAAAAAAAATGACGAATATAAAATACCTTTGTAAAGATAGTATTTAAATAGCTTAGGGCGAGATTCATACAAGAATAAGATCTATTAAAGCATACTTTAATATCCCCATAAATTAACAAAAACATCGTTGTATAAATGAAAGATAACAAAATCAAGCAAAATAAATTAAATTAAGAAAAAAAATCAATCAAGTGTTTGAATACAGCTCCAAAGGTAGGCTTGGCTTACTGTTGGTGATAGAGGACGTCATCAGATTAAAACATTTTACGATTTTACCGAAACTAATTACGGGTCATGTTTTGGCTGTACTAGATATCAAGTAAGAAGTAACTCACATTAAAAAATAACAAACATCGTGAACTAAATGTATAGTAGGTTTCGCGACGATGAAGTATAAGTGTGTGTGTGTGTGTGTGTGTGTGCCTAACCATGTGTAACCATAGACAATGAAGTGACGGACCAACAGCTACGTGGGTGTAGACTAACAGATAAAAGAACAGTACTAACAGACTATAAGGCTATTAGATATGACACTCAGTTGTATATTTATCATTTTTATATATACAAATTTTCTCTTTTTTTGGTTAGCCAGGCGGTGCAAATAAAACCCAAGCTCTACACACCATCACACATATTTAGGAAACCTGTCAAATTTATCCCTGAATAACACAAATAAAGAAATTTGAAGAATAAACGATTACAAATTTATCATATTATAAATTTATAAATTACGATCAAGCTAGAGCCATATTTTGCAATTAGTTCCCCACCCTTTCCTTAACGAATTACACTGGCAATTGTCAATGCCAAGCCATCTAGTTTTAAAGCAGTTGGGTTGGTGATAGATTCACCAAACGAACGGTGAAGTTTCCCTGTTCCATCCCAGCGGGACATTGGGACATATATAGAACACAGTACATAAATATTGAACAAAGCTGATGAGATGTCGAGCGATTTGACCTTCCAGAGTCAACAAATATTTTGTAGACGAATTTTGGAGCACCGCTAGCCCATCTCCTTCTATTTATAAACACCTACTTACAATGTGGATCAGTAAGGAATATGCCAATGTTAGTTTCGTCACGACAATCAATCAATACAATAATATATTACTGAAGTGAAGCTAGTCCACTGTCGCTAGCCCACATTTTAGCGAAGACAAAAAAATGGGCTAACTACACTCTTGGGTAACCACCTTTGCTAAGATAATTGATACTACAAAATCATTAGAAAAACTAAAAAAAAATAGAAATACAAGCATAAATGAAATAAGAAATTATACAGAAATGTTATAAGAAACTAAAAAAAAATTTTTCATTGTATTTACCGTATCACCTCGAAATTAGCCAAAAACCGGCTCTCCAAAACACTAAATTAGTGATAAAAATTTTTTAAAAATAAGCCATCCGCAGTTTTTTGATATATCTTGAAGGACGCTTAAATCTATCAGGAAAACCGAAGTTCATTACCCTGTATAGGGTCCATCACCTCGAAATTAGCAAAACCCCGCTCTCTCCATATACCCAAAACACTAAATTAGTGATAAAAATTTTTTAAGAAATAAGCCATCCGCAGTTTTTTGATGTATCTAAAAGGGCGCTAAAAGTTTTTTTCGTTTTAGATTGTTTCCGTATTAAATTAACTTTGTACAAGCGTTCTGACTAATCGAACATAGTTTTATTTGCCAACATGTTTAGGCAACTGTAGCAACCATCTTTTCCCAAATTAATAGTTCAAAATATTTCAACTTAAAGAAATTTTTCTATATATATTTGTATGTATTATTATTATTATTATCAATTTCGCCAGAGAAATAAATTCTAAGACTAAACTCTTAAAAGCACTAGCATCTAAGGCTATCGGCTTTTTTTTTTTTTTTTTTTTTATTATTATATTTGTATGCAAATACTATGTTTTGACTGAAAAAGGACAAATACGCGCATGAATGTACACAGTATGTTTGCTTAAGTATTACCATATTATTTTTTTAATCTTATTATAAAATATATAAATAGTAAAAAATGTATAAATAGTATAATTGTGTTCATATATGTCTTTATTTTATCAAAAATGTAAACTTAAGCCTAATTTAACTGTATCTATTATTTTTTTTATAGATTTTATATAAAACATACACAATCGGATATAGACTTACAATTCTTAGAGATAATTTAATTTTTTACGCAATATCAGCTAATGCGGATAGTGTTAACGAATCACGTGATTTTAGACATAAATATTGTCTACCGTATCGATTAATAGAGACTAGATTCATTCACAGTTTGTTATGAACATGGAAATACAAAAATTTTTACGGCTTTGAAGACCATAGAAAAATTGAACGGCATATAAGTTTGCTAAAGTTCGTAAATTGAACAAGCCAATAGAAAAAATATAAAGTTGTAATAGTATTTTTAAGTGATATTAATGATATGCTGAATATTAACTAAAATAATTAAGGCATAATAAAAATAGAAAGAAGTTCTTTTGAAGTATAGGTGTTTTTGTTAGTCTTTACATGGACAGCTACGGTACTCTTCATATCATATAAATTTAACTGATCCGCCTGAGTAGCCGAGTAGGCAAGAGTCTCGACTAGCAACTCAATGGTCGCGGGTTCAAATCTCAAGTGCGGTATAGTTTTTAATAAAGCCGAAAGCCTTAGATGCTAGTGCTTTAAGACATTAGTCTTAGAATTTATCCTCTGGCTAAATTTCTAATAATAATAATAATAATAATAACTGATACGAAGAAAAATGTTGTTCTCAATATTAAGGACATCTTTTCGTTTGGCTCACAACTCGCTGAATTACGTAGTAGAAAACCCAAAGAATCTTAATAAACTTAAATCCCTTATTGAAATGAAATCGGCTTCTATTGTACCTTTCTTTTAGCGTCGCAAAAATGAAGGAAACGATATGATTTTGCTACATATTCATAGAATTGTAAAACGAGCGTGGTTCCTACGCAGACAATCTCGTAATGCCTCGACGACTAACTCTAACAAAAATTAAATATTTTAAAACATTCATTAATATCTTATAGGTTATAGCAGTTACCTTATTAATTTACTTCGCCTCGTGCTTTTTGATTCACTACACTGGTGCAAATCTTACCCTCTAAATTAGTCTCTACTCTTCTTTGTTACTGAACGAATTTAGATGATAATCTGTCTTAAAACTCGCTGGAGTTTTTGTAATCAGGAAAGTTTGAAAAAATTGAGGATGTTGATTCGTTGAAGTGCAATTCTTCAATTTTCGTTTGGAATACTTAATGACCATTGAACTTTCTTTCATAACAAAAAGTTTACCTAGTCACATATTTCGGTCCGGCAAGTATTGAAGAATGATATACAACGAAGCTTTTAATAATTTTTAAAGGTTAAAACTTCCAAAACGATAAAGATTCCTTCTGGCTTCTTGGTTTTTAATGTTCTTCAATATAGCCATACGACTGACTACTCTTTCGTCCGAAAGAATACAAATTTTGCTCGACATGTTTACCGGAATTTAATTATAATTTTCGTATAGAACAGATATCCACTTTTGTCGCTTTAGCGTACGTATATGTATATATATATACATACACATTTAACCGGGCTTTCTTTGTTCAACTTGGATCTGTATTACTAAATTAATTATTGGATATCGTTAAATTAGTTGACTCTACTTTACTATATATATATATATATATATATATATATATATATATATACATACATATGTATTTATATTTTGTATACATTTATGACCAATCACTCAGGGGACGTCCCCTATTTGTGTAATACGATGATTGTCGCAAAGAAGTGAGGAGAGATGAGAGACAGGTTAAGTGTATATAGTAGTAGTGTAAACATAATGTACATAGAACAACTACGTAAACTTATATATCGTACGGTTTAATGGCGGTTGAACGTAAACGATTGTATAGATCACGCAATCATATGCACTACGTGATATACACACAAAGCGCAACATGCAGTCAAACACAGATAAGGCGTAATAACGTAATGAAACGTTTATTATTCAGACAGTTGTAGTGTGCAGTTTTATAATTTACTTTTGGTCTTTTGTTCATCAAACATTTTAAATTACGGTATTTTTAGAATCTGAAGGAGAGAAAAACAGAGACGGAGACAGAGGTAGTGATTCAAATGCCTACAAAACTTTTCTTCAATTCCACCTCTCCATTTGCATTAGCTGCGCAATCATATTTAAACAAACATACATTTTATGTGTCGGAGCGTTCTTATATTCTTTTCATTATAAGCATATGCAAATATGTTCACGAAGGGAGCTTTTGAATATACAATTTGCGGTTAAAGTTTTTACGAAACTTTTACAACTAACAGGAGAAAGTTTTTAGCTAACTGCTTTTCATACCCATCAACGCGCATAAGATTATATTTATTACGTTGTAACGTGGGAACGCCTGCAAGACGCCCAATTCTGATCTTATGTACGCATGTCTCTTCGTCTGTGTGGACGCGTTTGATAAAAATTCCCCGGTCCCAAAAATCAACATATCAACTTCAAATATGGGAAAAACCCCAGTTCTCTCGCACAAGTTTTTGAAAATGAACCATATCGGTCAAAAGGACTATTGTATTGCCACACAAACTGAATGCACCTCTTTTTTCAAAACCCAAAAAAAAAAAAAAATGGATTTATTTTTCTCTACATACAAACTGGAGCACATATAAGGAAAAAAACCTCCCTTATATTATCATGCCTCCAATATTAACGAGAGCTAATATATCATCTTTTTTTTAAGTTAAAGGTGGTGATTACAAAAGAATAATTTTCTTACTTGTTTAAAATTTAAATTAATATTTCAGTTCGCTTGAAGAGATTGCTTCGCTTGTAGGCAGAAATAGTAGCATCATGGGTTTATTGACGCATTGCAAGTGCACTTATTACTGTGAAAACACGTAATAACATTTGAGATTGTATACGCTAACTTGTCGATATTATTGGTATATGGTACCCCGAACAAAGCACACGCTACTATCAAAGCAAAAATCCATATTTGCAATTTCATTTAATGGAGAGCCATAGTGGCTGCTCTTAGGTGAAGTGACGCGTTTGATAATAAAGACGGCAAGACTAAGTACGATATTGCATACACATTTACAAAGGTTTTCGTCGATTTTTTTTTTCACCTTTATCTCGGGTTGTAGGCAGCTTCGTTTTGGCGATTTTGTCGTTAAAATCTAACTCAGCTTCGCATTTAGTGTCTTGCTAGGAGGATTGATTTATCTTTTTCTCAAAGTGGTTCAAAACATCTAAAGTTCACACTGTCACATCACCGTTAGTTCGTGGTTGCATAAAAGTTACTCTTTTCTGCGCGAATTTATTATATCTATTGTAGCTCTTTTGTTTCGCTTTCTGTAGTATTTTTGGGCTTAAGCAGTGCAGAAGGGGGAAAAAAGAGTAATACTAGTACTGAACAATTTAGGAATCCTTACAGCATATACTTACAACATATTCGCCTTTTTGTTAATTCTGAATTCTTTCTCTCTTTTGGTGTTCTTACTACTAGTGTTTCCCGTTATGTTAATGTTACGAGTTCGAAAAATTTTACGTTTTATCAGAATAAAACACACTTTTTGTACCTTAACTTTATTCTCTTGATATCCGGTTCCAATATTTCTGTGTTTTGGTAAAATCGTTAACGTTACATTTACGTTAATAAACCTTGTGATCTTTAAAAAACTTGCAATTGATAAAATTCAAACTTGTCTTGTATTAACGGTTACGTACCGAAATAAACACAATGTTGTCCTTATAATTTGGTTTCTTGTTGAATTGAGCGCCAAACTGTTGTGCATGTCCCGGTTTCTATTAAGTTGCTTGCAATATATAATATTTTCATTAGCTATAATTTTTATGTTTTGTGTTTTATCACCTGCAGCAAGAGAATGAATGGCTTAGTAAGGTCAACTACGACAAAATTGCGTCTTTACTATACCTAACCTTTGGTTTTCATCTTTACTATTTTTTGAGAAAAAATAAGCAATCAACCTGATTCAGTTTGGTGGCTATTCTCAAGCCTAGCTGCTAGTGATTGAGTATGCAATTTTAAAACATCACCAACAATACTTTCTAAAGTTTCTGTTGCATGTATGGCCTCGTTTTTGTTTAGGAATGTTACCTGCGTCGCCACATAATCATTATGTTCACTTCTATCTGTGCTGCACAAACTGCTAATAATCGCCGTAGCGTGTCGTTTGTAAAGTGTACTTGCTAATCGTACTGGCACCGTTGACAATACAGTACTAAATTCCCCTGGGCGACGACCCGACAAATAAAGTGTAACTACACTAGATTGCGGTTGTACTGGTTCCACTTGTGGTTTGCGTTTATGACTTTTTCCAGACTTCCTTGCTTTTTTGCGGCTTGGTTTCTGATTGTGAGTTTGCGCAACTAATGTTATATCATCAATGTTTAGGCCACTGCCTGAAGCAATGTCGTCGTCATCATTTAAGTCTCTCCCTCGATTAGAGAGACGGACATTATTGATAGCTTCTAGTTGTTGCAAACTCTCACCATTTAAATATAACCGTGAAGGTATTATGTTCAAAAGGGCTGCTCCTAATTGACCACTTACATCTGAATGAGGGACTTGTTGTGGTAGCAACAGTTGCTGGAGTAGAAGACTGTTGGCAGCAATCTGTGTTTGAGGTAATATTTGGGGCATTAAAGTTGGCGTTGTAATAATGGTATCAGTAATAAATTCGGTAGCGGTAATGGTTTGGGCAGTAGTGTCATAGATCGTAGTTAAAATTTTTTTTCCTTGAAAAGTAACGGGCAAAATGGTGGATTTGCCTTCATAGACAGTAGTAATGTAAGTGGAAGCGTGCGTACGATATTCTGTCACGGGATTGATATTGCTAGTCATCACTAAACCGACCGATTGAGTCAGAGCTTCGCTTAAAGCTTCAAGTAGTGGATTTGCCGTCTGAAGACCTCCTTGACCTAGTAGTAGTTGGGATAACAATATATTAGCTAAAGGTACATTAGGAGATATCTTCGGTTGTATTGTAGAAACTACTTCTTCTACTGAGTACACGGTCGATGGTAAGATATGGGAAAAAGAAGTTTTACGCCCGCGTATGGTTGTCGGCGTGAATGTTACAGTAGTAGTGGGCTTTTCATGTAGAAAGTATTGAGTGAGTTTTGTTTCTCCGACATAGTTCACGGAGGAATCCTCACGCGTTAGCACTAGCTGCGTTTGACCGTTGACATTCGTGAAGCTAGTATACTGTTTCGGTCCTAGCACCTCGCTGTAAGTTTTAGCTGTTACTAATAATTTATATTCAGTTACTTTTCCATCGACAATTGGAACAGTGACACTTGTCGGTACTCTATAAGTAACTGTTATGGTGTCACTATTATCAAATATTAAGAGCTCTGATTTTATGTCGTTATTTGTACGTGCGCGATTATTTGCTGAGTTGCGTGGGGAGGTGGTACGTACGCGGCCGCTTGCTAAATTACCGGTGCGCGTCCGTGTTGATATTGAATCACGTGTATGAGGCAAGGAGTCCACCTTAGTCTTTAATCGGCGGTGGCCGTTGGTAGTGTTTAACGTTGAAGATACAGATGGATAAATAGACATAGCGGCTCCAGGCTGACTTCGCCGAAAACCGGCGCGGCTCTTTTGCGTACGTGGGGTTGTTGTTGTAGAATCCTTTTCACGCAATGTGAATTGAGCTCTTGCTCCACTAGTCGGACGCGTGGGCCTTATAGGCCTATTTAAAATTAAGCTTTCGGTTTTTATTGAAGTCGATTGTAGGTTTTGAAGACGCCCATTTAAGCGGGATCCTACTCGTTTACGAGCATAAGCGTTTGTTCGAGCAGTAAAGAATGTGTTGTTATTATCGGCGTTCTGATCAGCATAGCTACGAGTCTCAGCTTGAATTGCTGACGTTTTCATTGGCCTTCTAAAACGATTACGAAAATTACTAACACTTTTTACAGTGTTATCTGCTTCGCGTTTTGCTCGCCAATTTTCATTATCTGTGAAAAAACTCAGGCTCGACTTTTTGCTCGATCGTCGTCTTCTAAATATATCTTCTACGTCGTCCTCTTCAAGTATTTCATCTTCGTCTTCTTCTTCATATTCAGAATCTTCATCATTTTCATTGCCTTTGCTTAAATTTTCGTCGAATGACGGAGTGTCTTCACTGTTTTGTGAATTTACTTGGTCTATAAAAGGTCTTTGAGTTCCGAAAATATTACGAGTCGGAAATAAGCTATTGGAAAAACGTGATCTGTTCTGGAAAGTGCTTGCTGCAACATGGCGCTGGAAACTTTTTGGGCGAGGTTTAAGTGTAGTTGGTATACTTGTCGTTGTCGTGACTGTCGAAGAACGGAAGCGACTAAGTCGCCGCAAGAAGCCTGGGCTCACATTAGAATAAGGTGAACGTACTGGAGTGGCGCTAGATCCATTAGATAGAGGTCGCCGGGCTCGTAATTTATTTTGTCTATTCAGCAGTGAGAGGGTATCATTTACATCATTCTCATCATGCAGAGGTAAATTTTCTTCATCATTTTGTTGCGAATTTGAATTCGCACCTGTGCGTAGTACAGATGTAAGCATTTCATCCAAATTTTGCGTTTGGGTCAGTGGGGGCTTAAGGCGAGAAAAGCGATTGTCGCTTGAAGAAAATATGCCGGATAGTGTTGGACGGTTTACAGATCCACTCAAGCGACGTAGATTTGTTGACACATTTATGCGGAACGACTGTTGTGAAAGTGCTGCATTAATTCGATTTAATCGGAGCTCAATGCTGCTAGATGGTGGTTTCCCAAGCCGTCCAAAACGTCGGGCGGATCCATAACCAGAAATTGTTGATGAAGGATTGCTGCTGTAACGGAAAGAAGTAAAACGGCTAGAAGACTTAAGAGCTGGCGTTGCAGTTATTGTTGGCGTAAAATCACTACGTGTGATAATAGTAGCGCTACTGGGGAATAAGCTACTTTTTTTTGGTGCAAATTGCGGTCGATTTCGACTTGCAAACGGCCTAATTGTAGGTGTGAATACTCGTTTCTTTGACTGAGTTAAGTAAGGTGGAGATGTTCTATCAATGTCTTTCATTTCAGATTCATTCAGTTTGTAATCAAAGCGGTACCGCTCTTCATTGCCTTCAATCAAAGACGAGTCCGACATTCCGATCGTAGGCCTCTGTATACTTTGAACAAAGCTATTAGTCAAAGTATTGCTCTCTCGAATAGAACTATCTGGCAGATCGCTGCTATGCTCGAAAATGAAACTAGACGTACTCTCAATTATTTGCGCATATCGTTGGTCAATTATTGTACCGATCACTCTGGATTGATACAAAGTAGTAGTCTTATTGCCGGTACGTGTTCCTTCTATTAAACGTACTAAACCGGTTTTATGTTGTTTTTGAATGTCAGTGCCTGATCGTTCAGAACTGATCATGGTTGAAAGCAGCGCCTTTTTAACTTCATCAACATATAAAGTGGAGGTACTGTTTACGAATTCTGAGAATTTTCCATGTTGATCAACCGTAGATTGTATTTGTGTGGTAAAGAATAAAGTAGAAATACCATCTGCATCTATAATTTTTTTAAGGTCATACGCTAATATACTAATGGAAGCTTTATCTGATCTTGCTGTTGATGACGGCAACAATTCTAAGAAAGCTGTGGTCGTTTGCCGAGCAAATGGTGCAGGCGTCAACGTAAGCGTCGGCGTGATTGCATTCGTTACGGTTTCTAAATGAGAATCCGTAATAGTATTATCTAATTCGTAGGACGTTGTGTAGAAGGTATAAGTGGTGTAATAAGTGGTTGGCTTTAAAACACTAGTCACAATAGAAAACACTACGTCAGTTCCCACGTTGTAACCACTTAGCTCAATATTTGGTTGGGTTTGATTTAAATAATCGGAGCTTGATTCGATGTTATAGGTATATAATGGTGAAGTTGTAATATTACTCTCTGCCGGTTCTTCTGTGAAAACTTTTGTGGGTATTACCACATTTGAAACTGTCTCTTCCCGGCTCACGGTGGTAATCTGACCGTCTCTAGCCAATTTTGTCCAATATGTGAATGTTGTAAAATATGTAATGGGCAAACTCGTTTCATCCAAATTTAAAGTTTTTGAAGATTTTAAAGTTTCGGTGTGGGTATTTGTGATAGTTTCCAAATGACTTATTATATTCGTCTTCCTACCACTATACATTGTCGTATAATAAGTAAAAGTCGTAAAGCTCGTTTGTAAGAGTAACGTGGCCGACGGCAAAACTTCATCATCTGTATTGCTTTCGGAACTGACTTGGTCATCTAGAGAAGATTGGTTAGGTTCAGAAATGTCAGATAATTTCAGATAAAATTCTTGATCGATTACATGTTGTTCACCTATGGAACTACTTGAACGCACATCTGTTATGAATGTTACTGCCGACGAATCCCCTATATCAGATATTATCGACACGTGCCTTTCTCCAGACGTGAACTTGTTTGTTTTGTTACCATGGCTACCTAGTGCGTTTTCTTCCTTATTCTGCATAAGCGTCGCCTCTGAGGGGCTTATATGTTCATTAGGTTGTGGAGGCAATAATGCATAGAGAGAGGTCTGCGTTTTAGAAGTTTTTGAAGCTTTTGTTGGCTTAACAAAATTGGTATGAATTTCAGTGTGCGACATTATTTCAGTTTCGTTATCTGCAAATATCGTCGTATAATATGTGTAGGTCGTATAAAAGGTTCTGAAAAAATTTCTTTGCTCAGCAGTGTCAGCATTAATTTCCGTTCTTGCTTCCGCGTTTTCTGCAAAATATTCTTCACTATCCGCATTTCTTTTTTCTTCGCTTTGTATATATGTATCTAGTTCTGTGGACAAAGTGTAGCGTGAAACCGCCGAGAATGATGTAAATTCACTTTTCTTCTTATTCTCCACTAGCTGTGTTAATGGTAATCTTTTATCATTTAAAGTAGAAGTAATGATATTTGTAACTACTTCTGTATGACTAGAAATACTTGTGTCTATTTCGTGGAAATAGGTGGTCAGATAAGTATAGGTAGTGTAAAGTGTCTTATATATAAGTTCAATTTCATCTTCCTCATCCGTTTCTAAAATATTTCCGGAAAATTTTGACTGTATTTCAGTGACGGGTTCCAAATCTAAATCTTTTACAATTAACTGGGATGCAATTTCCTTAAATGTAGGACTTTCAAATAAATTTGGAAGTTCACTTAAGACTCCGTCTAAAGTTTCTTCATCCTTTCGTTCTCTTCTTGTTGACGCTATGTCGGATATTAAAGCGTTAGCTTCATTTTCACTGATACCTATCGACACCGTGATACGTTCAATGCTCTTAGTTGGAGTTTCAATAGATATAAATGATGATAAGTTTGAAACCACAATTGGCTCCTCTTCATTTTTTGTATCGTATTTGCGTGTAGTTTGAACGCAATAATATTTAGTGGCCGAACCAATTTCAAAGTTTCCTACAATATGCGAATCCATTTCCTGGAATGGTTCGGTTGTAGTATTGTGTATATTCGCGCTTGTAATTAACTCCGTTATTATTCGTGGCGTTTGAGTCAGAAAAACTTGAGAGGTTCGTATACAGGCATCAATATCTACTTTGTCCTTGGATTTTATTTCTCTAATGATGCTATCCGGAATCGTTTTAGCTATCCCTGTTGCTGCTGAATTATTTATTGCTCTCGGTTCGTTCTTCAATATTGTGCTGATATCTCTAACAGATGAATAAAAGTTATCAGTTGTAAAAATTTCCATTGAGCTTTCGATAGGCTGATCTGCAAAACTTCGCTCGACTGTTTGCTTCTGGTCAAATGCGCGCGTTGCAAATGGAATTAAAATCGGGTCAAGGTTTGACTTTGCTAAAAAATTTGTAAATGGATCATCTTCGAAAAATATTGTGGTGGCGCCACCTAAGGTGCTGGGGTTCGTCTCTACATTGGCATATGTAATTGTATTACTTTCATTGAAGGAAGTTTTGGGGGCGAGGGTTGCCATTAATGTATCAGTTTCCACGATCACTAAGGCGGTAAAAATATCTAAAATTTGGTCATTCGACGGATGGGAAAGTTTCAGATTTTCTTCAATAGGTGTGGTTGCTGAGACAGAGATTGGAAATAATGTAAAATTTTTTATAAGCGCTTCCTTTAGACTATGGCCCGATGGTTCTAAAGCGACTCTCTTTGTAGATGTGTGCTTTTCTGAAGGTGTTGTTAACGAAGTCTTTGAGAAAGGTTTGGGGATTATAACAGAATTCATATTTAAAATTTCTGATTGAAAATTACGCGCTGAAAAGTTGTGGATTGCAGTACCAGCTTCAGCCGGGCCGACTTGCGTTAGCTGAAATGAAATCACGTCAAGAGTAGCTTCACCTTTTATCGAGGTAACATTGGCATTTGTTTCGTGGCTGGACCGGGCAGTGCCAGGGGAAAAAACGATAATACTATCTCCAACAACTGTTGTGAAATCGGCGAATCCATAATAAGTGATGGTAGAAAAATAATTATGTGCTGCTTCATTCGACTGAACGGTAGGTGATATCTTGTTGGATGCTTTTTCATTATCACTATGAAATTCTTTGTAAATTAATTTGCCATTACGACTATAAACCTCATTTCTAGCATCACGATTTGCATTCAAAACACTATCATTCCTAAAATAACCACTAGGCTCGTAATGATGTTTAACTGTATAAGTTGGAAGATCAGCAATTGGTAACACTTTCTCGGCGGGCGTTGTAGGAACTTTCATGTCTACTAAACTCACAAGTTGTGTTAAATTTGCTGGTATGGAGTAAGGGGAAGTTGAAAGACCTGTTGAAGGCATGAGCGTCCAACTAGGTTGAATGTCATCGTGGAGGGAAGCATGCGTATTTCGCACTTGTACGAAATCGGTATTTACTACAAAATCACGTAAGTTAAGGAAAATGTCATCATCAATCGCCCTCCAGTCAGGTTTTTCCGCATTAAACACATCATTGTGGCTTTGCAATAGATTCTTTGATAGGGTATTTAAAATCGATTCGCCTTGCGTTAAAGGTTCACCTACCCAACTAGTTATAACGGACGGTCCACTTTCGTTATCCTCTTTGTATAAGACGCGAGAACTCTTTTTGAGAAATTGTGCGTAAAGTCGACCACTATCAAGAGTTGTGCCAACGACTTGGGTGGCGTATTCCGTAGTAATGCCTTCTTGTATAAAAGTACGAGCTGTTGATGTCAGTAGCCCTATCTCCGGACGTACGTTAATAAAACGACCACGACTTTGTTCACCTCCAGTTCGCGAGTTGTCATTTTTTAGAAGTACTATTGTCATTAATTCTACACGGAAAATTTAATTCAACAATTACGCCATCATATGATTAAAAGAATGTGACGGTTTATATATTGATATATTTAAGTACACATGCATGCAGATGGTGTAGCCAGTATCAACGATAAGAAAAGCGCAGCACCATAAAAACATGAATGTACAAATTATATTAGTAGAAGTTGTAATAGTAGCAGTGATAGCCGCGTAGAAGTTTTTTAAGATCCGGCAAGAGTTTTTTAATATTGCAACAATCCGGAAACATATCGCAGTAATACATGGTTTAGAAATAATTTACATAAAAAGAAAGAGACAGAAAGAAAAAAAAAAGAGAAAGGATATTATGAAGATCATGTAATTCTTAGAGATATGCGGAGATTTCATGGAATAAATAAACATGTTTTATAAATCCACGTAAGCTATATTTTTTTTCAACTTAAAATCTGTATCTCTATGTAATTGGCATACCTTCTTCACCCAATTGCAGTGCTGGTGTCGGTTTGACAGTAAAGGAATCATCTGGAATAGATAAAAAAAAACTTGTTACTATACACTATACTATCAAGTATGCGTTGTTATCTTTCCTTAAAAGCTATTAACTGCGTGAAAAATATTTACAAAAAATTGTTGTGTGCCCACCAAAGGGGTGCTTGTAGAAATCCAGTATATCTATATTTTTGGTCAGTTTCAGATACTCAAACGAAGAAACTTTGGTGCATCTATCCATTCTACTTCTGTTGGAATTATATGGAATTATAACAAACTCAATACACAGTTGAGTGAAATATATCGACAAACATTAAAACACGATTTTTTCATAAATACGTTCACAGTAGCTAAGATGCTGGAAAAATTGTAAAATTTCTATACATTTTCCTCAATCATTTAAAATACTTAAAAAATTATTTGATCAGATCATTTTTACGGAAACAATTAACAAAAGAGATCTTAGAGATAATGTGTATGCGACAATCACTCCGATTACTTTCCTAATTTAAGCTCACTTCGGTTTATCGACACTGGCTAATTTCACAGCATTATTTTATTATATCAGAAAATAAGTTAACGGTATGCAATATATTTCATAATTAATTAATGGGGAGTAAGCGACTTATTAAGCTGCACTGATTACTAAAACAAAACTACACAGTTAAATAAACTTTCTCTGGTATAACAAATGTACTACTCGGTTTAAAACTCAAGTCCATAGCGAATCTCAGCCAAAAACAATTTTTGACAATTTCGTAAAACGAACAAAAAAATTAACACAACAAATAAATCCGAAACACTTGACAAATGACGTTTAATATAAAATTTAAAAACATATTTATAAAGACAACATACTGTTAACACTATAATTTAACGCAAAGCAAATTGTCTTTACAGATTTTCTGAAAATGCAGCGTTAACAAGTTTATTTTCAACATTAAGAGTGCGGGAAATCTCACCCCATAAACTTTGAAAACACGTGCGAGTCTATGTAATAGTTTCTATTCGTCTGATCTGGAACTCTTAAAAGCACAGATTTAATTTTGAGCAGTTGTATTCTAAAGAGCATACCTTACTTTGTAGACTTTAAAATATGTAGTAAGTTCTGTTCCATAAAAACTGCAAGAAAAGGAATATTAGAGCACACGAGTTATGGTTCAAAAGTTAACAACCAATGCGAAAGAAGTAGGAAAATTATATTCAGCTGTGAATTTTTTATACCTATCATTTTTATCCTAAAAATAAAAGGCAAAAGAAAATGAAAAGAGATAAATTTATAAATAAATATCCAGTGGGCGTGGCGGATTTTCCCTGTTTGTGTAGAAAAGACGTCGAAATGTCTACTATATATTTCTTGCAGTTTGTGAGTAGTGAGTAAAAGTGTAAAAGTCTGTTTACGTTAGACGTGTCTTTTGATCTATTATTCCGTTTTGAAAACCCGCCTCACCTTTTAAACCAGAAGAATGTTTACCATACCGACGACCTTACCGACAAGCAGAAGGGCAGGCAGGCAAACGGAATCTAAGTTTGATATTGATTAAAAATATAAACGTATATTGCAGGACGGTTGAAGCAGCCTTTTGATTGTAACAAAAGATTAAAAAAAAAAAAATTTCTATACTTTATAATATTAGAGGTAGCTTTGCACGGGTATTTTATTGTCGTTCATAGAATATAAACGGGAATTTTTGTTTTCGTATCTGCTGTAATTAATGAGCCATGATGAAAGAATCCATTTATTTTTTTTTTTTTTGCTTTTGACAACAAAAGTATTTTCAGTTTACGTGCACTGTAAGCGTATACTTGTAACGATCTGGCTTCTTTCAACACAAGACTGCGTAGAAGAACTTCCTATGGCTTTGCTAAGTTTGAAGTCTATAGCTTCATTTTGCGACTAGTGGAATATTCATCACGGACGTTACCAAGACGAATAGACAGAAAGGCGGTTGTCTTATATCAATGCAGGTTTTGATACAGGTCAGGAAGATGTATACACCCAATTGGTAGGGCTTATAAAAACAAAGTTAGGGAATGTTGAACCGCATATATTAATAAACCTCTTTTTTGAGCTGGCAAATCAAAATTATAATCGGAATAGAATTTTAACATTTACGCAATAAGAAGGTACTGTAAAGTAAATGGTGATCTTTTGCCCGCCGAAAAGAGGCTGTATAAGACCCATACAATCAGAAGAGTCGCGGACGGAAGACAAAGTTCAATTTTATTACAAACAATGGAGCTATCAAAACAAGCGACAAATCAAAAATGTGTTCAGTCAACACTAAGGTGATGTATGATTTATAATAGCCTTCTGTATATAAAAAATACATAGATATCTGTTTGGAATAAGAAAGACGACAAAAATGCCTGGTAAATTCATTGGAAGATAAAGATACCTTAAAAAAAGCCCTGGCACGCGCTAATAAGACGATCAAAGAGAGCGATGATTTCAAGCATAGCGCTAGAGTTAGGCTATTACTTATTGGGTATAAACCATTTGCAAATTTTATTCCATGGTCGACTGAACTTAACACATGTTTAAGAAAAAAAAATGCACTAGAAAAAACCTAGAAAAACCAAAACCAGAGAAGCTGTTAAAGAAGCTGTTACTGCTGGCGAAGCACTCGTGAGATATAGCGGGTATCAGAAACACAAAATTGGTACCTTTTCTAACGACCAAGTTAAACTTGGTTAATCAGTAAATATTCCCATGATTTAGGAATATATCTAAAGAAGTAACGGAAAAGAACAGCATTAGAGAGCTACGGGTTCGGAATTGAATTTTTTAATGGAAAACTAATCCTGTGTGTGATGACGAGTCTTTTAAAAGAATTAACATCACAAGTGAATTGGAGACAAATGCCCATTTTCTTATAGAGGTATAAAAGAAGAAGAAAGTTTTTTAAAGAGGTGTAAAAGTATCTTTTATAAAAGAAAAAGGAAAAGAGCTATATTTCCTCACTCCGTAATATGGAGTGGGCGCGCTGATTTTTTCTACTTTGAAAATAAAAGTTTTTGTCACACTGGGGTGTGGATGTTGTCGCCGTTTTCTGTGAAAAGTTAAGGTCCCTTGCAAATTCTTTTGCGAATTTGTCGGCGATATATTCATTTTCCCTAACGGGATAATCTTTGCCACAAATACCACACCTTTACGCAGACGGAAAATGTTTAGGTGCATTCCAAATTTGCAGCTGGCCAAGAAATTTTGATAAAACAGAACGTGCCTCCCAGAAAACAATGGTGATCATCAAGATCAAGTTAAGCGAAATGAAAGCAAATTAGATATTACCGTTGGCATACGCAAACCTAAGACTAGCAAGCACACGCGAACTGTAGCAGATAGACTTTGCAGTTCTACTGCTTAACTGGAAATAAATTTCGAGTAACCAGCAAGGGCAAAGGAACAATCCTCTTCTAATTTCAAAATAAGCATGTCTATGTGAGGATGTAATAATTGTACTAGAAGTAATGCAATTAATGTGTACCATAAGCCGAGAAGTATCTCTGTTTGCCACAAAAAATGATGGTAGTATAATTATACAAAAGGAAGCTTCAGAAAACCTATAAAGTATATAAGTTGATTGAGCCATGTCTGTCCGACCGTGTGTTTGTGTGATGTGTTTTGTCTTTGTCGCAAAAATGAAGATATCGACTTCAAATTTGGTAGAAACGTTAAAAGTGCATGCACAAATTGGTCAGAGCAGGAGCGCACATTGAAGAGTAAACTGAACGCAACTACGTTTTTTCCAACAAAAGTTCTCCGATTTTTGCTCGTTAGTCGGAAATTATTAAAGTTGGAAAGCCCCCCGTTTACTTTGTGAGGCACTCTATTCTTCACATCCAAAGCAATCGACCATGCCCATACAAAGTTACAAGTAATTAAATTTTATTTTTTTCACTTTTTTGAGGTTTGAATGAAGATATATTACTTGAATAAAAATGGGTTATATGGTAGGCAAGAGACATGGTATGTACCGCCATTACTTTTTTCTTAATAATACCAGCGATATGGATATTAAATAAAAGAACTTAGAGTGTAGAATGCAAAAAGTATAGTGGTGGGTATGCGAGATTCCGCGCTCGCCGAATATGACTTTCTTGATTGTTTAACTTTATTTTATGCAGCAAATATTGTCACAAATTATACATAATTAATAGATCATACAATCTAGGCTATATCTATTCCACTTACATTGGTTTTAACATTTAAGAACTAAGTAATTTTCTTGCTGAAAGGATGTGTAAATATGTATAGTAAAAACGACTTTCGACACACGAAGTAACTCAATAATTATAGCATTGCATAGTATTAGATAGGCAAACAAATACTCTGTACTTGTTAATAAATCTCACGTTAAGTTAAAATGTGCGTCTTACAAAATTTCATAATTTAAATATTTACTATTATTATCTTTATTCTTTTGACTCTATAGATGCTGTCGCGGTAAAAACTACTTGGTTTCGAGACGAAATTGTATAGGGCCATTTTTAGATATCTTTAACTTTTCTGAACTATTGAACTGCTAAATATGACTCCGTTAATCTGAACAAGAGATAATTGGAACAAGCCAAGTGAAAAAATAAAGCTGCAATTGGGCGGAAATCCTCGCCCAAGCTGAAGACCAATTGCTTAGTTGTTTTTATTGCATTCGTCAACTCATTTTTGTTGTTCTTTTTTGCTTAAGAGGAACCCATTGTCTTTCTTTCTACATTTTGTCTATAACATGCAATCGAACCAAAATTTATATTGTTATATTATTATATGATAAATTTATTAGCCAGAGAATAAATTCTAGGACTTAAAGCACTAACATCTAAGGCTTTCGGCTTTTATTAAAAACTCTACCGCACTTGAGATTTGAACCCACGACCATTGAGTTGCTAGTCGCGGCTCTTGCCTACTCGGCCACTCAGGCGCATCGAATCAAAATTGCTTCTTCATTTATTTCTAATTGTACAGGAAAATCTCTTATAGTTTGTGCTGGATTTTCGTCCAGTAAGTATTGAAATTCTTTATTTACTCTCTTTCGTGGGAACCCAGAAAGTTCATCGCCTCGAGACCAAAAAGTGATACATGGAATCTTGAAAACCAACTTCTAACTGTTTCATGACTTTTGACATGTTCATTACAAGCCAACCTAATCATTTCTGTAGCTGCAACTGTGTCTTTTTGCAATTTAAAACACAATAATATCTAGTGTTGTATATGTTGCTTCTTGACCTCTACCTCTTTATACCTTTGTAAGCATTGACCGATAACTTGTGCGCAATTCAAACTTACAAACATCAACATGTAAGCTATATGCACCCACTCTGGCGGAACAAGTGCATGCGCTTGATGTGTTTCACTACTATTTTAACTTAGAAAATTTATCTCCACATATATCACAACTACGTTAAATACGTGGATCTAGAAATACTCTTCTTAAATTACCCTCAATAACTTAAAGGAAACTTAAAGATTCTCGTGAAAAATGAGCGGCACCAAGTTTCTTGTGGTAACGCCTTTCTATTACCGGCACACAAACAGAGTTTATATATCATTATGATCTTTTAAAGTGTCACGCCAAAAGTGTTGTTAAGAATTTACGCCGTCTACCTTCTTCTTTTTCAAATATGCAGAGTAGACAGTAATAGACTAAATAAATTCCATTTAGATAACAGTCCGTAGAGAACTATAAGATAGTAATTTATATCATCATTTGAGTCTGCGAGATGTTAAAGTCGAGAATGGACTGCTACATTTTAGAGAAACGAGAATCGAATGAGTACCAATACTATTAGTCCAACTGTCTCCTAGCTTCAAAATATTTTTACAAAAGTCATACATTGGATGAAACAAGCAAAAACACTATAGAAGGTGACGACCCATCACCAAACACCATACACCATCCTACACTTATTGATATAACAACTTTTAAAAATATCTTTATACGCATTATTATACGTAATAACGGTATACGGCAAGTGGCCGAAAATCAATCAATACCATTTGTCTTTTCGTCAAAACCCCCAAATGCGACAACAGAGAAAATCAAACAACAACGGCAAGAAATGGGTTTCAAAATTAGCACCGGAAAAAAATGGCAAAACTCAAGAAATATTACAAGATCATATACATCATGCAACTAAGGAGTTTAGTGCCAAAATGGAAGCCCTGAAAGAAAATGTTAGAGCGAAAAGAGAAGAAGAAGGGAAAAAAGAGCCTTGAAGCAAGGAATGGTTAACCTATAAATGAATAGTGTCGTCACCAGTACCACAAAATTAAAGACGTCCGCTTGATGGCACCATCAATTTCAGCACATTCAAGCTGTTGTCGCAACAAAAGTGCATGGGGTGAAGATGATAAACCTGTCGGCTTAAAGACATCCTTGAGAGGAGGAGCAGTAGAAATCATCCCGATAATTCAAAAGAAAAATGAACAGCATTTGCCTCGGCTAGAAAATTCTGCAACAAACATGGCAAGCAAGTAAGTTACGCATTAACTCCTTAAGTCTTAACCTACCACAAGAGAGAATTGCCGAAATCCAACGCTTGCCTCGTTTCGCATGTGGCGGCTGGCCCGAGGACGTGGTTAAGAGGCTGATG
The DNA here is from genome assembly GCF_014805625.2 of Glossina fuscipes. Taxonomy (NCBI): domain Eukaryota; kingdom Metazoa; phylum Arthropoda; class Insecta; order Diptera; family Glossinidae; genus Glossina; species Glossina fuscipes. The sequence continues at coordinate 280,215 of NW_024003803.1, forward strand.
GTTGAAGCTTTTGTAAAGGGGCTTCCGGACGCGGAACTGAAACAAGCCTGGTCGTTACCAAAGACGACGTTTACTTACCCTTGACTTCGCCCATATCCGTAAGCGGCTAATATGTTGCGGATCCCAATCGCGAAGGTAGGCATAACAAAAGTGTATTGCGCTCAGTGAAAAAGACTCACTTACACATCCGATAAAATGAGTCTGTGTGAAAATTAACCGAAAGGCAGATTCATGGTACTTCACCTGCCGACGTCATAAAGACGAATAGTTCCATGCATTTGACAATTGTGAGTAAGGTTATCAACACGAAAATGTCACAATGAAATCAAGTATTGGTACCCTGATTGTACAGCAGAATATTTGTGGATGGCAAAGTTAGTTGGGTAAAGAGATTTGAATCGTAATATTCGAACGGACAAAACCAGAAGAAGTTTTGTAGACAACACTTAGCGTAAACATCATATCACATCAATATTGTCGTTTAGGAAAATGTATATGTAAAAATGTTGGCTTTCTTGGAAAGAGACGCGCTCTATGTGCGAAAAAGATTAATAGCCACTCGAGATTAAGCCTAACATATATAAAATATGCATTTTATTGCACTGAAATGTCGTCATTTTGCTGTTTTTAACTGATTGTAGGCCAACGCAGAACCATATACTACTAAAATTTTTCAAACGTTATTAGCGATAAGAGAAAAATTATAAGACTTATGTGAACATATGCTGCTTATATCCGTCAAGCTTATTGCGTGTAAATTTAACAAGTCTGAAAAAGACTTATATTCATAGAAGTATGTGTAATTGGGATGCGTTCGGGCTTTGGCCGTAGTTCTTCATATAGTTAGATTGGACGTTGTATATAAAAACAAGACTGCTGTATGAGTTTCCAAATTGCGAGTACAATCACCAAAGCCGCTTGGATGATAAAGATCACGCTAGATAACAAACAATCTTGATATTTTCGGTTTTCCCTCGAAAGTAGAAATGCGTAGCTAATCTATACAGTACAGTCTAGGTATCGTATCTTCCAGTCTACAGTTTTTTCAACTCGCCCTTTATATCCATAAAATAATATGTCCACTTGAAATAAGATAAGTACAGATGCAGGCTAAACGAATGTGCGCTCGCGGGGATTACATTAACGGCACCATTACTTGAAAGGCAAAGATCGCCAAGAATGCTCTTGTAAGTGTGACTGAGGGAACAGGTCTAACATGTAAAGTCAATTTGCTCAAACAATTAGGAAATTTATAGTTGGGAAATCATATTTCAATATAATGTTATGTTACCGAATTGATTATGCCTGCTTTAAAAGCGCGAAACACTGGGATCATAACTGATGATAAATTGCAGATATCGTTAATGCTCGCTAGTTTGTTTGAAGAGTGTAGGCCATTGGTTGAAAGTCGGCTAATTCGAAAGGAAAGTTAACGAAGGACAAGAAAACTAAGAAACAGCTTTATACTTCAAAACTTCAGCGGTGGTAAGAGCAGCAAAAGATAGACAAGTACGCTTAAATATTACACGTGCAAAGGTTTTTCTAGAGATTGCCTAAGTAAAAGCATTAAGATAATTGTAAAAAAAAGTGGAGACAAGCAAATTAATAAAAAGGGCATATTTTTTGAATTCGAAACAAAGGACAATATATATAAATGATGGCAATAACCTCAATTCAACTGACTGGCTTGTAGATGCAAGCATTTGTAGTCATAAGGTAAGCAAAGAAATTCCCTCAGAAATTGGAGAGAAATCGATAATTAAATGGTTGCAGTTGCCAGCAAAAAAGAACTTTTGTAACAGTTAAAAAGGTCGAATACATTCCTGAAGTATGTACACATGTACTCTCAACACAGCAAATAACAAAAAATGGAAAAAATCTTTATTTAAATCATGTCATCAAGACATGTAAGCTTTTACAGTTAAATTATGAATCTACTACCTTTTACAATTTTTCACTCTTGCACTTATCAAATAGTTCATATGGCACTCTCTACTCATGTACTACATTACTTCCTACACAATGGAATTGAATCCTTGCTGTTCTGTTCCATCCTACTTGGCAGACGAGAAATATGCATATTTTAATAAAAACTAAACAAAAAAACAAGTAACGTGGCAGACGTATAACATGCAAAATTAACAAGACTTTAACCAAATAAAAATTAAAATAAATAATAATATTATATTTCAAATCTACGCCCAACTTTTCTGAGGCTCAAACAAAGAACTCTATTTTCAGATTGGGCTATTTTTACACAACTCGGCGAATTTTCGGTTGTTGATGTAATGAATCGAAGAAGAAGGAGAAGGAGAAGGAAAAAATCGTTCTTAAAAAAGATGAGATTATAATTATAAGAAAAATATGGTTACGGCAACCATTTATAATAATATATGTCAATTTAATTAAACAACAAACATAATTGAAAACGCGGCATTTTTATTAAACGATTTTTTACTGTGGCAAGGACGAATGGACCACATATGTGACACTAATCTAAGCAAGTAAGAAAACTAAATTCGGTCAGAACCGAATCTTTTATATCCACCACCGTTTACACACTAAAAGTTTTTGTCGTAGGCACTTGTGGGCGCTGTAGGCGTGTCCTTTCAAAAGTTTAGGTCAGTTCCAAATTCTTTTGCAAATTTTTAAGCGATGTCTTAATTTTCGCTAACGGGAGAATGTTTACCACAAATACAAACAAATACTACAAAGTTACGCAAAGAGACGGAAAGACAGACGAACAGGCGGACATGTTTAGACGCATTCCAGAGTTGAACCTGGATAGGGTTTTTGAAGTTTGTTTCTGCGTGTTGTAAAGGTATTGAAAAAACAAGTAAATTTTGATAGATACAATGTTATTTAGGCGTGGTCAATGTTTTCCATTTTTGTGCACAAATGCTATAGTATCGCCCATACGCTCAAATTTTTGAACAATTATTTGCTGTGGTTTATGAGTAATGAGCAAAAAACCAATTTTTCTCTTTCCCTTTGAAATAAGAGGTGTTCTCAGTTCACGTGGTGTTGTGCCCGCGTCCTTCGACCTATTCGGCCATTTTGAATACCAGCTTGCGTGTAAGAACTTCCAATGTTTTTGTGAATCTTTGGCTGCATAGCAATTGTTCGTATTCCTAAGCAAAGGAGATTTAAACTGGGTGTAAAATATATCGAGTGCATTACGTTGGGATACAGCAACGAAAACAAAGCGTATAGACGTTTCAATCCAAATAACAAAGCGCTTATCATAAGCCACGATATAACAATTTTCGAAAGCCAACAGCCCGTATGGGAGACTGACCATCGGTATCACATTTTTGACGGAAACGGCGGTGTCAATTCAAGGTAGAGCCAACGTAAACAGGATTCGACACACGATGAATTGTAAGTTATGGAAAGTGATGAGTGCAACAGTGTCTATGAAGATACTACTGACAGAAATTCATTAGAAAGCGATAGTGAAATATGTTGGTGGTTGCTAAATGGAAAGATGCTATGGGACGTGAAATAAACTTATTAAAATTGAAGTAAAACATTCACCTCCAGGTAAAAAGTTAATCATACAGAAATGGGCATTTAAAGCAAAATATGGTTCAGACGGTGTAGATGTACAAAGAAAACCTCGATTTGGGGTACCAATTGTAACCAAAGTATTTATCTTCTTAGCTAATAAAAAAATAATACGATCATACATCTAGTGACCACTGTTTTTGCTGTGAGGAGGGGCACAGTCTGAGGGATTTGACAATGAGTCAAAGAAGGTATGCGAGGTGATATGTTCTAAGAATCCAGTAAAGTATGAAATGAAACGCTCAGGCAGGAATTTCTCTACTTAGAAAACCCCTTAGCAATCTTTTAATGGTGACAAAGTGCTGCTGATTGCTAGGTAATGTATTGATGTTTAATAACGAAAGCAAATTTCTAGAATCAGTCAAGAAGAAATTTAGCAACAAATTTCAGATGACAGATATGGGCGGTTGCCTCAGTATTTGGTATAAATAGCACCTAAATTAACCTTTACTACAGTATTCTTAATGTAGCTGAATCGAAAAATGGAAACAGTAAATTGCTGAAACAATATTTCTCCAAAATCAGTCTGGACATAGCAAGAAAGGATAATGTTTGAAACTTTACATATTTGACTGTTCCGATCTAACTAAAATTATGTAGAATTTAAAATAAACTCAACTCAACTCTGTTGAACAACCATAGCTGCAAAAATCCACCTTGCATTGCAATAATACTTACATTCTAATAATCTGGTCATAAGCAAACATCGCACAGTTCATAAAATTTATGCGTTTCTAGGAAGAAACAATGATATACAAAACTAAGCGTGAACAAATATAATTTTCGATCAATTTTATTGAATAGAAGAAAAATGTGAAGACAGCTCTGCAACAGAGTTTAGAAACCGAAATATCTTTAACGTATCATTGCGACCTTTAGTATTCATATAATCAACGCAAGCATACAACAAGCATTTTCCGATTTTTCACAACATTTTGAGCACTCTCTTACTTACCCATCAATTGCGTTGATCCTCGCGGCAGCACCGTTAAACCTCCAATAAACATGAAACAAAAATGAAGTATAAGTCTTATACTGGCGCACTCAGAGTGACAGCACATGTATCTTCGCCTCGCCATTATGTATGGTTTATCATTTGGCCTCAACATGTATGCATCGATTTACATACATATATATATATATAAATATATACGTGGATTTTTTCCGTATATTTCAATAACTTGTTCAGATAATTCAAAGCAATGACTATAATTAAAAAGTTGATATGCATTATGTAACGCCTTTTTATATATCTGCACACAGCGTCGTCTTTAATTCTAACTATTGAAAGAAGTAGCAATAAATTAATGCAATTATTATCGAGAGAGTATAGTGATTTCCAAAGCGATACAAGCTTACGCAAACGCAATTGTTATATGCTAATCAGTTATATAAACAGCTTCGCAATGCTAACTTTTTTAATACAAAAGCTCACATGAAATGTTTAATGAAGCCCGTATCTTCAGTAATTTTTTTAAGTTTGTTTCAAATGAGAATTCATGTGTAGGTACTTTCTTACTTATACTTGTTTAAACACAATAGCGAGCAATTATAGTCAATTTTTCGCTCTTTAATATAATAAAAGAAAGGAGAAGTGAATTCTATAACATCTTAAAGAATTTTTCTTGAATTATTTGCGCAACTGAACAGCACAATTTGAAAGATGAAATGAAAATGTAAAACAATTAATAATCCTAAAATATGCTTCGGAACGAGTTTTCTAGTTTCACCATCTAAAATAAAAGTATTGCATAATTGTTAAAAAAAAATAGTGGAATATTATTATGTATATTAAATAAATGAAGAAGTTCATTTCATTTTATTACATGGAGCAGATAAGATTAATATTGAGCAGTAACGAAAAATATCTATATGGAATTTCACACTTTCTGTTTGATGAGGAAAATCGTCATGGTTTTAGAGGAATCTTTCTAGAGTAATTAGGGAAATATATCATAACCTTCTACCTTCTCTGTGTAAATCCCAGTGATAAAAGACAGACACGTACTAGGTTTCTTATAATAGTTATTACGTATGAAATTTGCCAAACTAATATAATGTCTACGAGTGAATATTAACAACTAAGAAAGAGAAAATATCTTGATTTGTTTTAAAAGTGAACTAATAAATAATGAATGTATATAATTTTTTTATCGCGTTAAGGTAGAACATATTCACGGATTCAATATATTAAAATACTTATCGAATGTCGTCCACATTAAAATTCATTACATCATTAGAAAACAAGAGCAACTATCATATGCTTAGAAGCAATTTCTAAATGAGCACGCGAAGTATAATTAGCTTACGCGTTAATTTCTTAATCTTAATATTAAAATGGGTCTAAATAAGTATATTGCATATTTGAAGTATTTAAATTTAAAAAATATGGTGTGTAAAAAAGGATAAATGATTATACAAAAAAGTTTTATAAAAAATGAAGTAACCTGATTATGTGTTTATATTGCAGTAACAAAAAGACATGACATTCACAAAGGCGACCTAATTTTCCAAATGGCTTAACCGATAAAGACGTGCGTTTCAAATCAAATCAGCAACCAAAAAAAAAAAAGCTTTGCAAAATGTACAAAGAAAACTGCTGAATCTATTTCTGAAACATAGAACGGTTGTAGTTGATATAAGGCATTAATCATCTTATGCGTGGGTAATATTAAAATTGTGCCGACTTTATCTTTGGGGTGCTTACGGTAGCAAATATGAAATAAAAGAACTAGAATCTTGAGACAGACATGTGTGTGTGTGTATTCGCCTTACTTATGGTACATACACAATTTTACCGCATTCTTAAATGAAAAATGCGTCAGCGTACATTTATCAAGTTATCAAAAATGAAGTTGCGAAAGTCACGGTAGTCTTCTTTATTAGAATTCACGTTATTGTGCGCACAAACTTGAGGAGCGCAGGAAATTTGCCTTATATAGGTATTATTGATTCACATTTGGTTATTTTTATTGTATTTTGCGTTTTTGCGATTGTACTGTTTTTAACAATATTGAAATGAAAATATGGCATTTATTTGCTGTTTTAATTCAATTTAATGTAAGTTAATAGGTGTATCGTTGGAAAATCATATAATAGTGAATACAAAAAAAGTGATAATATTAAAAAATGAAACAAGTAAATAACGCAAAATTGCAAAACTAGTTTTTTACAGAAATCTTAAATTTCAATGCGCAGTAATCCTGTGGATACCACAGGTGGATGACTTATTTATACAACGCATTTTCTAACTTTGCACTCTTTTACACAGCTATTGTTTCGTTGAGAAGTTGAAAAAGCAACTGACTAAAAATAAATAACAAGTGGCTAATATCACCACAGAGGTGCAGCAACATTGAAGTTAACGAACAACATCCAGTTAAAACTTGAAAAAGTTGACTACCTGATTCGAACATATATATGTATACCTACACTCAGCCATACACATGTTCTTATGGCTTGTGCACATAAGAAACAGTAATAAAAAATAAAACAATCCAAATGCAATACCATATCACCTTGACTAGATGAGACTGTTAAAACAAACTCAATAGAGAATAAATTTCTTGAAATGCGACTATTAGCCACATATTTAAAATAGAATAACAGAAACTTTAAACTGCTCTTGAATGAAACAGTCCCATAAAACTGGGTATACGTACCGTTTCGGCCGGAACTGTTTCAAATCGATTGCTGTCAAATACAGCCGCGAGAAGCAGAAGCATCTCTTCAACAAAGTAACACAGTAAAAAAAATATGACTTCTTTTTCTTAGTATTCGTATTTAAAAAAATAAGGAAATGTCAATAATATATCCAAATATATCTGCGAATATGTAAGCACGTTGTTTTGAGGTAAACATTTATCCATTACTCAGTTCTTTTACCGTTGGGTGTGCCCCCTAATTAGAAATAATTAAAAATGATGGTTGTATTGGGCAGAATACAATGCTACAACTAGAGTGAGTTTATAACTGCGCAATATTGTCTCAGTAAAGGAAACCATGTGTAGATATGTCGTGGGATGGGCAAAACAAAATATGTTCTCGCTGAATTATGGTATGACGACTTCAAACGTAGGTTACTTTAGTACTTTAAAAAAGCAAAAATTGTACGCTCGCCCAATATTTATTGAAAAAGTTTATAGTCTTTCCATCTGAATATACCTTACTAGAAATTTTTGGAGGTTATTTGTCAGTAAATCTAGGTTCCATTCATTTACAAGGTTTTGAAGCTAAGAAACGATTAGAAAGTTCGATTTTATTAGCGCCGATTTTGTTTTGATGAACAATAGTTATAATTCAATTTCATCAAGCAACAAAGGTATATCTATCCAAAAGCGTGTCTTTAGTAGCTCAAAATCCCACTAATGAGTTAAAAATTAATTATGATAAGGTGTTAAGACGTTAGCCATCAAATGAAAATGGATCTACTTGCAACAACTTGTTGATACGATATGAAACTTATCCTTCGCTGTTTCTGTGGTTCGAAATTTGCGCAAAAATGAAAAAGAAGTAGTCGAATTAATAATACGAACTCAGGACGCTGCTTATTTAATATCTTTTTCTACTGCTACTACTAGTAATAGCAGCAGGAATAATAATAAATGATCAGTATGTTTCTGAACTTTAATTGGTAAATTTGGAACGGTGGACGACGTCGTGTTACATATTGGTTGGCGAAGAAGAAAATTTTGGTGAAGCTATGGCATCGCTAAGCTTGTGAGCGCATAGCATGGGATAGTGGCAGAGAGCGCACCGTTCAGTGATCACTTATCTTCGATGTAAAAAATGTGCCTGTCAAGTAGATTAATGTACGGCTGTTTTAGAACATTCTTATATGAGAAGGAATGCCAACGCTATGGATAACTCTTCGAAGGAAAACAGCTTGATGAAATGGAATGCTAAATGAAATTAACGAAATGTTTAACAATATCAGACAATAGTTGTTATTTTACGTGGGCTACAACCACTGGTTCATTTACTTGAAAAACTGACAAAGAGTTAGACAAATTGTGATTCGACATGCCTCTTTTTTTGCTGAAGATGAGTCTCAAATTGTCACTAAATAGGTTTAAAAAGCTCTGTGCTAAATCGAACGGAAGCAATAACCATATTCATTTACTGAAATTTGAATTTGAAAACCATTATAAAGATGTTGGGTGCTGATAGGGATTACTCAATAAGATTCTCCTAAATAAAGAACTGTGCTTGGGTTCGTCTAAAGTGAACTGTTTCTAATGATATGGTCTGTTCTGCTGGGCTTCAGATCATCAAATCGATTGCTTCTTATATTCTAATTATGATCGGCAACAAGTATTACTATCTAACATAAGCCAGCAAATTCAAACGTACAATTTAATATTTCAAATAGAATGACGTTGCTTTATTGAAATTATCGAGTATTTATATTGTTTTAGATATTTGATTTTATTTAACATAAAATAAACATAACCGCTTTATACTAGATTCAGCACAGCCGTAAATATTATGAATGGAGGAATAAAGGCGTTTAACGAAGTTGCGTCCTTTTCACTTGTTCTTTAATTACGGTGTGGGAAATGCAGTAAGTATTGAAGTAGATGATATTTTATTTCATTTTCCTTGGCTTCTTTTTATATCCGTTAATTCCTCACATAATTCAATTCAAAGCATACATGCAATTATGTATTAGTTTGGGGAAAAAGAAATCCATTATTTTTATATGAACTTCAGGACTTTATTTAAAATGCTTCGGATTGTTCCATTTGGGTCAAATATGCACCGTTTTGTTGTATGATTTGTTCCCATTTTAAAGGTAACTTCAAAATGCCTCTCTCATAGAAGTCCTGGTCTCTATTTGCAAAAAACTCTAGTAGTCGATTTTCATAATCCTCCCTAGATTCTAATTTTTTATCATTAAAGAAATTTTGCAATGCAAGAAAAAGATGATAATCGCTTGGTGCCAAGTCCGGACTGTATGGCGGATGCATTAAAACTTCCCAACCAAGCTCCCGAAGTTTCTGGCGAGTCACTGTAAATGTGTGTGGCCTAGCGTTGTCCTGGTGGAACACAACACCTCTCCTGTTGGCCAATTTTGGCCGTTTCTGGTCAATCGCTATCTTCAAACGGTCCAGTTGTTGACAGTAGAGATCAGAATTTAGCGTTTAGCTATATGGAAGTAACTCATAATAAATAATCCCCTCCAGTCCCACCAAATGCATAGCAAAACCTTCCTGGCCGTTTGAGGTGCTTCACCGCTCTTTGACCACGATCGTTTTCGCACAGGGTTATCGTATGTGATCTATTTCTCATCTCTAGTCACCATCCGTTTAAGAAATGGGTCTATCTCATTCCGTTTGGCCAGGGCTTCGCAGATGGAAATTCGATCCATCATGTTTTTTTCTGTTAATTGGTGTGGCACTCAAACATCGCAGCTTCTTTTTAAATCTAGCTTTGTGTAAATGGTTTAAAACTGTTTTATGGTCGATTTTTAGCTCCTGGGCGATGGTACGACTGCTAACATGCCGGTCAACTTCGATCATTTCTCCAATTTTATGGACATTTTCGACGACCGGCCTACCTGTGCGAGGTGCATCTTTAACATCAAAAATTCCTGAACGGAATCTACGAAACCAAAATTGCACATAATTAGCTGTTACAGTATCGGAACCATAAACGCCATTCACAATTTTAGCCGCCTGGCTTGCATTTTCGCCTTTGTCAAAGAAAAACTGTAAAATGTACCGAATTTTCTCTTTGTTCACTTCCATTTTTAACACGCTGTAACTCACAACTGAATGCACCAAACAAAAAACAGCAAAAGAATTTTTTTTATTGCGAAATGTCACCTTTCCAACGAGCATAAATATGAAATTATTTGATCGATACTTTATGAGAAATCTATCAGTGCAGCCATCTACCGAAAAAATAATGGATTTCTTTTTCCCCAAACTAATAATATATGGTCACTCTACACCAAATAACTAAATTTCGAAGTGTTATCCTGAAATGTGCTTTGCATTTGTTTTTCAATTACCGCTGGACGTAACGAAATGTAACTTATGTTGCAATATAATTGATATATGAAAGCCGTAGGAATAGATATGTATAAAACGTTGATAGTCCTAGTATTTACAAGGCTGCCCGATATAACAAAGATATGAAGAATATAGCAAATATAATGTATTTAATACGCACTGAAGTAAACCAAGCTTTAACTTTTAATTTTCAAACAACAAAGCAAAAATTTTTCTGTTTGAGCTGTTCAAAAGCTCCGATATTAACAAAGCTGCTCCATAACTTGAGCCTCGGTGTGGTGAAACATATCAACGGCGCCACTCTCGACATCGAACACAATAAGCAAGTTCCGACGACACTATCTACCGTGGATCGTGTACAGATACCAAGCAGAAGGTTGTTTTCCCACAAAATATGCATAAATATTTTGACCTATGTAATCATTGGCTCAATTAGAATGAAAGGATCATAAAGACAAGCTATAGTAGACAACACAGAGCGCTTTGTTGTTGCATTTAACGTAGGTGGGCAGATAAATAAACTTATTGTTTTTATAGTCCCAAACGAGAAGCAAGGACTGGATTACATGGGTACCGTCATGAAATTTTATAAACCGTTCACAATCCAATGCTAATCAGCACGTAAAACAGTTTGATTGTTTCCAATTTCTAAACCATTTTCTGTAATAAATAAAGGTAACTTCCTGTCTTATTGTAGTTGAACATTAAAATCTCGTCTTATAAACTCAGAAACCCAATGATAGGCGTTTGCTTTACCAACCGAGATTTTGTACATTCCACAAACTGCTAAAAAGACGGCTGGCTCCCATATGTGATGATATTCAACGTGTAATTTTTCATGTCGCCATATGTGTTGTTTCTCTAAAGAGTGCATTGTAGATACTCGCCTCAACGAGAACCCTTTCCACACCGCCTCATCTTGCTGAAGGTTGCTTAAAGGAACGACAACGTAGGGGAATGTATTAAAGAGCTTTGATTAAATAGTAGGAATGAAGCATGTCTTTTAACCTAATGTGGTTTTTCCTGAACCATCGAAAACGACTTTGATGTTGTGCTCTTTTGTTTATACACACAATGATATGACATTTATGATGTGTTGATGTGACGAACGACGGATGACGTAGTTCTATGTATTCCTTCATAAATTGATTTTCGGATGCCTGTTCAGTTTCTTTTACAAACTTTTACAACGCTAACAAGCACGCTCATAAGAATTTCCAAGCAGGTCACTTTCTTTCATTTTTGGCAGGCTTAGGGAATATGCATCTGAATCAACGTGAATAGTTATATTGTACTGCGATCACATATGTGTGTCCATTTGAATTGTGTCACAAATCAAAAAAATAATTAAAAAATTAAATCCAAAAGCCAGACTTATGCATGTTTGCGATGGCTTAGGGGTTCATTAGCAATTTGGTCCTGTACCGGTTGTAAGTGTGGCTCTATTCTGGTTATGTACATGTTTTTTTTTTTTGTTTTTTTTCCGTCTTATTTGTTTTATTGTACTTATACTAAGTTTTATTATTAATTTAATATAAATTTTGCTCCAAGTGCCAGTTGAACTTGAATGTTATTTGTTTAGTCGAGTTTCATGTATAAGTAGAATTAAAATCAATAAATAAATAAAAAGAAACAAAATGTCACACACTTCAACGCGCGTCAAGTTGCATTTTTTAATAACCTAATTATAAGCAAATGTAAAGGATGCAATTTGGCACTAAGCGACCTTATTCGTTTTTTATGCCGACTTTTTACTTATGACTAAAGAAGCAAATTGTTTTTTTTTATTCCTATTTTCAAATAAAATTACTGTTTAAAGGAAAGTAAAAAAGCCTATGGCACTGAATAAAGAAAATAATTCTGATCTACCATTCAACCTTAAAAGCACTGCGTTTCACTCTCAAACAATTACATAGCGACGGGACATATTGCATTACAAGAGGAAAGAAGTCTTGGCGGCCTGAAGCCAAGCAGTGTAGTTAAAGTTTAATAAAAATAAGGGGGAAACCCTTTTCGCAACTTTTAAAAAAAATTGAAGGTCAGACTAAAAGTAAAATCGATCACGAAATCTCTATTGGAGGAGATTCCCCAGTTATCCATCCTTTTAGCTGAATTATTTAGCTAATTGCTTATTTACACTAAATTATACTGGGGATCCTTTATCATTTGAAGATACACTATCACAATGCTTTACAGTGTATTAATAGTAGTAAAATAATATTTTCACTGGTCGTAGGAACGAGATTGAAATTATTTTCAACTTCGCATCAAGATTAAACTAATTTATCGAAATTTTCATGCCAATAGGTATGATATTTGTTGCTTATAACCATGAAATAAGTTGAAATGGATTGGTAGCTGGTAACGAAGAAACAAGTAAAGATTGCGTACTTGTAGAAATTACAGGCTGTATTTTTTGGATTCGACGATCGAAGTACAATAATAAGCGACGCCTACTTGAATGATGATAGTGGCCAAATTTGCAATTTTTGATTGCCTGCCTCTTCTTTCGGCGTTTAAGGCACAATTGCAATCTTTCTACCTGCTCATTGGGGTAGGTTTAAATTTGCAAAACGTGAGCAATTTTAAAAATAGTGCCCTTGGGGGCGCAAAACGTACACCAGCACAGTGGCGTGGTGGCGGCCACAAGAGCATTTTTATAAGAAGCATTTTTGCTAATTGGATGGTGCTACAATTAAATTTTCGTCTTGCCCGACGCAAGCTGAAATTGCATTACATTTGCTCATTATAACGATCTAAAAACAAGTGAAAGAAAGATTAAGGACAATATGCTATGTGTATTTGTTTAAGTCAACAAAACACAAAATCTTAATGTGTATATGCGAAAGTGTGTATATGTGTATATATCAACACTTGTTAAACTCGAGAATTCACTTAGGCTTTGTTCAAAGCCATTTAAACAGATTATATTTACTTCAAAATTTATTCGTTAAATCGAATTTATAGTTTGTTTGCAATTTTGAACAAAAGATCAATCGTAATTAATTTTAAAATATTTGCATAAAGTATTCGCAAAATGGAACCGATTGATTAATTGTTTACGCAGTTTGATTAATCCCGGCTGTGACAATGAACTTGTCCATATCAATTATTAAGCTGACTGCTTAATTTGTTAAGTGTTTTTATTACTCACATAAGTTTTCAAGATCTTGCGTTGGGGTCATCAAATGTTTTTGTATGATGCAAGCTTTTTTGCCTCAATACATTTTATTATTAATAATGAAATTTAGCGATTAACTAATTACGCTTGGAAGCCCGTAGCGAGAATAACGACGAATTTTCGTTAAATGGTTGATTGATTTTATTTGCAAGTGCAATGAACGGTAATATCTAGTTTACTAAAATAACCAACCTTCATATAGGTTGAAAAACGAAAGAATGATGATACATATACATATTAAAGCAACTACTATTACCATGCATGCAAGAGAGAAAGAGAAAGGTTATAACTATGTAAAAGGCAAGTTTTTTTTTTTTGGTGTAGGATATTAATGGGAAATTTAGCCTTAGACTATTATAAAGAATAGTCAACCATATCATGTATTTTTTTAATTTATTTATTCATTTATTTATTTTTTTTTGTACACTCTTTGAAGAGAGCTTTCTGGTATACCAAACGTAAATTAGTTGGTCTGTTGGACCTTGTGATGTAACGGCTTTTTAGCCCAAGTATAAAGCAACGTTTTGCGGAGAGTGCGTTTCTAAAAAATTTATAGATAAAATAAAAGTACTTTGGGCTCCGGGTTTCTTAACAGTTTATTTTTTATTAGCTCTCGGAGTCATTGGCTTATATTTGATGAAACTGCGGTTGTGAATTTAGTCGGCAAGGACGAAAAAACCAGTACGGCGATGTAGCGGTTTACCGATCGCTTTACTTTACATCAAACCCAACTATTTACTCTGCTCGGTAAGTTAAGCTTTTCTTTTCGGTGTTATGTTATCACTATGAGTCTGTGCTGTGCATCGCGTTTTTATAGCTGTCGTCACCATCGATGGCACAGTTACAATGGCGCTTATGACTACGTTCGTGCCTGTTACAAGCAGGCACGCATATTATTCCATTTTTTTTTTCTTGCGGTGAAAAACCACCGATAGGCGCCCACTAAGAGCAGTGCGAAGTTTTAAACCGTTAATGATCACGTAAACTTCTATCGTCTACCCTACGACTCGACCATTTCGCAGGCAAGGTAGCCGTTTAGGCACTATTAAAAAGTCTACGTTGACGCCCCTCGTTTCTTTGTTTTCTCATTACGATTGTATCGAACACTCCTACAGCCTACTATATTGTCAGATCGTGTGGCATATTTATTATGAGATGGTCGGTGAGAGGAAACTCTCCGATTATCTCCGTTTATAGTCTCTGTCGTTTGTTATGGTATTTAGAACAGACAATGAAGACATGTCCAGGGTCTTCGCGGCACTTGTCTAAACTACAAAGTGGATCATGCTCTGTGTTAAACCTATATAAGTAAACTTTAAAACAACCATAGCAACAACAATATTATGATATATAAAAGTCAACTTCGCCACGCTGCTTATTGAACCAGGATCGCACATCCGATATGAACCGGTGCGTCTATCTACCTTTACTCCACTTCGTCCAGTGCTCCTGTCATTCTTGGACCAGTCAGCCTGTTACTCATTGCTTAGCCTCATCAGCCGGCAAGCTGTGAATTTCGTTTCTATATATGTCTTCTTTAGCCCGCATTTCGTTTGGCGTCATACCATTTTTTTATTGCTAAAACATTGTCTTTCACATTTAAGGCTTGATTTCTCAACCGGTAGTATTGGAAGCTTATTGTCATCGTTTTACAATACATTAAATCTAGCTATTGCTGCATCTGTTCCGATCAAGCAGTGTCGACCTCGAAGCAGGTGTCCCCCATGGTTTAATAAGACAATTAAATATCACAAGAATAGAAAAAAATCGCTATTCAAAAAATATTCGAAAAGTGGCTCTGCGCTCGACTATGTCGCTTACTCGGTGGCGAAGCATAGATTTAACTCCCATCAACAACCATCATTATTACTGCAGATACCTTCAGTTCATTAAATCCTCTCTGTTTGCTAATCCTAAATTCTTCTTTAAATTTGTTAACTCTAAAAGAAAAATTTCCACATATCCCTCTCATGTTTCTTTTAATGGCTCTGATTCCTCGGATGATTTTGAATTCTCAAATCTATTTGCTGAGTATTTCCGACGTAACTTTTCGATTGCTAATTTCGATTTATCAGCAAACTACCCATATCCTATAACTAACTCGGTTTCAATACCTAACTTGGTTATTTCGGAAGATGACGTTTTTAAAGGGTTGAGTTCTCTAAAATACAGTTGTTCGCCTGGACCTGATGGAATTCCATCATGTGTACTTAAATCTTGCGCTGTCGAGTTATGTGGTGTGATGTCAAAGATTTTTAACATGTCCTTGTATTTAGGTGTCTTCCCTTCATGTTGGAAGAGTAGTTTCCTTATTCCTATCGACAAGAGTGGAAGTAGACAATTTGTTGAGAACTACAGAGGCATAGCCAAGTTGAGTGTCTTGCCCAAGTTGTTCGAGCGTATTGTGACTCAGCATTTGGCCTTTGCCACTAATTCGTATATTTCTCCGCACCAGCACGGCTTTCGGAAAGGGAGATCTACAGTCACCAACTTGTTAGAGTTTACCTGTCATGTTTTCAAGGCTTTTTCTAGTGGCTCTCGCGCAGTTGTTATTTACACTGATTTAAGCAAAGCATTTGATATGGTTAACCACAGACTACTTATTTTAAACTCCAAGCCTCTGGTTTCCCACCCTACTTAGTGAAATGGATAGGCTCTTATCTGCACAATAGATCCTTCAGGGTTTTGTTTAACTTCATCACCTCGGATGAATTCCCCGGTATATCTGGCGTACCTCAAGGAACTCACTTAGGTCCCATTTTATTTAGTTTATACATTAACGATCTCCCATCGGTGGTTAATTCCAGCCAGACCTTAACGTATGCTGATGATGTGAAACTGTTTTCTTCCTTCTCTGTTGAATCCCAATCACATCAGCTTCAAGGTGACTTGGATAATTTTGTTGCATGGTGCTCTTTGAATCTGTTGAAACTAAATCTGAGTAAATGTAAGAAGCTTTCATTCTCAAGAAGAAAGTCATTCATTACTCAGTATTTCATAGGTTCGCATAAGTTGGAGGATGTCGATTCGATCACAGATTTAGGCGTTCTATTTGACCATAGCTTACGTTTTAACTTGCATATTGAGCTCTCGATTAGCAAAGCTAGGTCCGCGCTTGGTTTTATACAAAGGTGGTCCAAAGAGCTTAACGATCCCTACATTATGAAAAGGCTGTACATGTGTTTGGTTAGACCCATACTCGAGTATACCTCAGTGGTGTGGTTTCCTTCATATAGGTGCTACGTAGATTCAATCGAATCTGTTCAAAAGCAATTCTTGCTGTTTGCCCATAGAAATTTGGCTTGGGATCCGGTTGCCTCTCTTCCTCCGTATGAAAATAGGTTGCATCTGCTGTCCCTACCGTCTCTTGAGAAACGTAGATTTGTTCTTGGCGTTTCCTTTCTAATTAAAGCAATAAATGGTGCCATTGACTCGCCTTCATTACTTGGTGAAATAAGCTTTAATGTCCCTAACCGCTTCTCCAGGCACTTTATCTTGGTTAAGCTTAGTCAGTGTAAATTTAATTATGAGCTGTTCAATCTGCTCAGAGTTGTTTGCAAGAACCTAAATGACATCTACCACTTATTCTCGTTATCGAACTCTTTAAAGTCCATTAAAGCAACATTGCTTAATACGCGCGATTTACCTATGTCGTATTTAAATTAGTTTTTATCCTAAAAAATCGTTACGTTTCGAAAATGAATTATTGACAATTTATTATCGGTTGCCAGGCTTATGCATGTTTGCGATGGCTTAGGGGTTCATTTGCAATTTGGTCCTGTACCGGTTGTAAGTGTGTCCATATGCTGATAGTATACATGCTTTTTTTTTCTTTTTTCTTTCTCTTTTTTTTTTCTTCTTATTTGTTTTATTATACTTATACTAAATTTTATTATTAATTAATGTAAGTTTTGCATTAAGAGCCAATTGAACTCGACTGTTATTTGTTTAGTTGAGTTTCTAGTATAAGTGGAATAAATAAATAAATAAATAAATACCAGCGATAATCAAGGCAGGATCCTTCCACACCATACGACATGCAGCGTAAACCCTTAGATCACACAGACCGTATGCTGCTTAGATGCCTCATATATATCACGGTTTACCGAATGCCTTTTTTCAAATGGAAGCTCCGTATACTATCGTCGCTGTTACCGCATCTGCCGTTAATTTTCTTCTTTGCTGCCTAGGGCCCTGTATGTTCGATAGTAAACGCCCCAGTAACTTTGCTAACTCCGCTGCTTTTTCTATAGGTGATTTTATGCTACCGTTATCAATTATTTTAATTAGGGCGCCTGGCATCGTATTGCATTACGAAAAAAAAAAAACACTTCGTCCATTTATTTATTTCTATTTATTTAAACACACGGTACCATCCACACAAGCCGAAACGATATACGTGTACGGTACATAGATAATTATAGAAATTAATGTATATTCACCCGAGCATATCCAAGTTGTGATCATACATGATTGCGAAAACAGTTCATATTTTCAAGATACAAAACATAATTAGGATGTGAGCACAGAATTCATGTCGGAAGCAGTTCCATCAGCAAGCCACTCTCACCACAAACCACCTCTCAAAACACAATTTATAGTTTCTTCGGATGTAAATTTAAGGGTTTCGAGTAAAGCCTAAAAATTTGAATTTATCGCATAGCACCAAGGCAAACTGATTCCTCATCACAATGTGAAACATAACCCAAGAAAGCTATGGACATACAACGAGATGTGGTCCGTCCGCTTGCTGTTACATACGAATCTAACAATTAAATTAACCATCAGTCGCAATCTATTTAGTGTAGCAAAAGGAGGAGCAGAAACAACCAGCAAGACAATATACAATATGCGTCATAAAAAAAGCATGAGCCACTTTCCACCTCAAGTGCAGAACTCCATACATGTTAGTAGTGTGGATTACTCTTCAAGTACTCCAAACTCTGTATTTGCTGCTAGATATCTGTTAGATAGAAATGCTTGCCAAAAGAGAGATCATGACTCAAAAGTACGTGTGACGCCAAACACATTCAATTTCAAGACCCCTCCCGGCAAGGGAAAGGCTGACAACAGGACTAAACACAATCATTTTAGTCTTAAAATGGTTTAACGTACGCGGTTTTTCAAAGGTCCACAAATACACGCGTACCAGACAGCCATTTATGCGACATGCGATCCACATTATACAATAAAAGACACATCATCTACGTACATAAAAACCTCGCACACCTCATAATCTATCCATAAATGCAAATCATTAACGGAGCGGAAATGACCAATAGATGTCCCAAAATCGATTCCTGCGGAGCGCAAACAAAGGTAGGAAGCTAGATTAACGCCCTTAAGATTCATAAGTTGAGACCTATCGCTAAGGTGTGAAGAAAAAAACTTGCTAGCCGCAATAGAAAAGTTGAACCGAACACTAAGCTTATTATTGCGTAGTGTCGAGAATCAAATACCATAGAAAGCTCTCAAAATATTAAAAGACTTGGCGTACCTATATTACTCTTACTCCTTACAGAATCCGTAAGGCAGAATGGCAATGAGGTAATACTATATCGGAAGCATATTGAGATTCATAAGTATTGGTTCGTGTAGCCTCAAAAACGTGGTTGTTAATGAGATGCTCAGCAATCTTCGGTATGGCCGGAAACAGGGAAATCGTTCTTAAATCATCAGGATTGTTGACGACTCTAGACTTCCGGATGGGAACAACATGAGCTGTTTCAGAGCAGACTCGGAAACTTAGATGATATTGCAATCGTATTAATTATATCTAGCAAAAGGACGGAGATGAGCGAAAATACAAGTTTAACAAACTTAATCGGAGTCCCGTGAATACCAACGGAGCAAGATTTCGCTTTATTCAAAGTACCCATTATTTTCAGTACATCAATGCAACGGAAATAAAAGGTGTTGAAAGCATTTAATTTAAACTCAGGCCCTGGTTCAGCATCATTAGTAAGGTTATGACACCTAACAAAAAACTCTTCAATACAATATCCCACGAAAGCTTCCACGAACGTCCCACAAAAACCATCAAATTGCTTTGTGGTAGGTACACCATCCCGAGCAAGACGTTCAAATTACCAGAATAGGGCTCAACAAAGAGGGATCCAAATTGGCCTACCACACCAGTCCTAAAGACAGACTTATAACAGTGGACTTCATCATATTTTTAACGTTGTATTAGACGATTTGGTCTTCCTGTCGTAACACATTGCATTCAGCTTACTCCCCATCGGTGAGTAGTGTTCATTAAAAAATGTTCGTTTATTAAGCAGATTTGTGGACAACACCAGATCACTCATTAAATCAGAAACCATAAACGACTTGATTTTTATCCTCTTAAAGTATTTTTCCATCACTTAGTCTCTTACAGCCACATTGTTAAATTTGACCAGCACCGGCTTTGATATATAATATATTTTGATTATGTATTTAGATATACCATATCAAAGCTTTTATTATACATCAATATGTATAATAATATGATTCATATCCTTCACGCTAGTCATATTATTAATATTAGTACTAAGCTGACGTCTTGCTAAGTGCACGCTAATCATAATTCCTTATCAGCTTAGTAATAATCACAGGCATATTCTTCAGGCCTTCGAGCAAACCATTTACCATAGTGTTAGAAAGACTTGACTTCCTGTGCAACGCATTTACCTAAGTCTCCAGCATCGCTATCTTCACAATTAAGTTATATTCCACTCTGTTAATCGGGGCACGACCGCGACCTACACCCATTTCAGATGGTTTATGGGAGCGGTGAATTATTTTTTCATATCTTGCAACGCACTGTCAACACACTGTTTGATTAAGTTCATGAGTTCAGAACACATATCCTCAAATTTAGTCTCCAATGTAGACATACTCACGCTTAAGCCATCCGCAGTAATTTTCTCCTTAAACAAAATGCAAATAAAAGACGCCGAGCGAAGCCCTCTCATTATCTTCATACCTACACCCTAAATCCCAGCACAGGAAGAATGCGTCCACAAAGAACACCCATCACACTTTCTGCACGCCTGGGTTCCAATATTACAGTCAAAGACAAAACATTCACAGGCCTTCTTCGGAGGCATACTAAATACGAATGTAAATTTATACTGAGCGCCAATTCTTTTCAACGGCTGGCCCGTGAATGAAGGATCTCACATCACAGATCGCAACTTCTGCTGGCTAGATGCTTGATTTAGCTTATCATAAAGTGGCGTCGATACATACTGCAGCAACAACAAGAATGCGGATACATCTAAGACCTTAGTAACTCCAATTAGAGCACCACCAACAATCGAACAGTATAACACTTCGCGTAGACCACAAAGAAGACTATAGTCGCCACCATCACAAAGAATATTTAAAAGAGTCAGATAATGCAAGAAAAAATTTATTGAATGGTTAATGAGAAATGGTTAACATATAAACAATTATATTTTAATAGTTTTATAAATTTGTTGTCCCAAACGTCAAAAGCGATCTCAGTAAAAGAGGGCCGATTTTCAAGGCCCGTCTTTTAATTGTTAACGCACTAACCCACTTTCAAAGCTTGCAGTATCAAAAAGTGCATTTTATACTTGTACCCATGAGTACCTCTTTTCATTATAGCTGCATAATTTGGACCTTTAAAGCGCTATACATATGGAAAATGATGAATCTTTTAGTATCATAAAAAAATAATAAATAAAATAAAACTACGAATTTGTATTTCAACCGTCATTCAAAAGAATAAACCAAATGCTTAAATCACGTACGACCACATGAGCGCAGATCATTGTAGTTAGAGGCTTTTACTAAAGGCCGGGTTGGCAATAAGAATATACACACCCTAACAATCGCGAAGCTAGTTGAATTTATTAGTCTTATCATGATTACTATATTTTTATTTGTTTTTTTGGCTATTCCCACATGTTGAAGAGTTATTATTATAACTATACGCATCCATAGAGATCCATATGTTTTTCACTTCTTTTCTTTGTAAAAACAAACAGGGCCGCGCATAAATTCAGCTTTTTTATTTTAAGGTTTAATGTACATCTTAAAGTACGTGATAAAAAGTTAATTAGTAATAAGGAAAAACATTAAAAACTCAATTATATATTCACTTTCTCCTATTTATATATGTTATATTATTATAATGTATATTATAAATACCGTAATTTCATTACATACCCTGCCAAACTTTACCTTCCCCATTCCATAGCTACCCTACAACACACGATCCCGCCAAACACGCAAAGTGCTAAGTACGCAAGAATCTAGTTCAACCTTTTGTTCATGCACCCTGCAATTGACTGTTCAGACTCCAGACCGTGAAGTTTGAATATTGCACCGATATACCATACACGCAGATATCTTAAAGAAAATACGTTGTGAAAAATGATCCTCTTCCAAGACCAAACGATATTTTGCAGGTAGTTTGAGTGAAACCTTTGTACAACGTAACAATTATAGCGCATAAACACCATATTTACAAAAATGTCAAAGATAATATTTTTGAAATATATCAGTGTTAATATGAAATGTGTGCGTATTATGAAAATAAACCTAAATTGGATATAAGGAAACCAATATTGGATACATTTATGGAGAAAACGAATGTTTGCTTGGATAGATGCCACTTACTGGACTTCACGTTAAGAGTCTTATTGCACAAAAATTTGGAATATACATTAACCGGATAACTCGAAAACAGTTTAAATTGCATAAACTAGGATTAAGGACAAATTTCTTATATTTTATTTATTTATTTAATTATTCAACTCTGGAATGCAGACAACATAGTAAGAGTAATATAATATGAATAGAGGCCATGTGAAATAAGCCGTTAGTGACTTGAAGAATTAAATAAAACTGAATAAAATATATGTATAAGAAAACAAAATTAATATATAAGTAAATTAGATAAATATAATTTATTTTTAATAGTAAAAAATATCTTCATATTTCTTGATATAAAAGTTCTTACTGAAATTTTTTGCCATAGCAACCGGTGAACATTGCATTTAGAATTCTTAAATTTTTCAAAATAACACGAAAAGAAAAATTAAATTTGCTATATACATATCTGTTGTTTGGTCTTTTTCATACGTACACAAGCACATGAACGCAATAGCCGATATTCACATAGAAATACGGAATTGGATATGTTTCTGTTTTGCAAAGGATTGAGAGAATGCAACATCACAGCAAGAAGCTATTATCGGAATTCGTGCCAATATAAATAAAGAACGAAATGCCTGTTAATAAAGAACTTTACTAATATTATTGATAAAAGATATCCAAAAAGCCCCTAAGAACTTCCTAATCTCAAATTTAAACGAAATGTTGGAACACTTATGTATTTCTTTCCTTCGACAACGGATACACAAAATCTGTCTACGACTTCCATAAATGCAAATTTAAATAAAATGTTGGAACATCTATATATCTAAAACTTAAGCTAATTTAAAGTTAAACTTAAAAGCTTGTAAAAGAAGAAGAAAAATTGTTGAAGAAAAGTTTACTGTATCGTAAATTCTCGTTATGAAAATATAGAATATTCTTCAATAGGTTTAAATGGACATTTTGACAATGGAAAAAAAGTCAATACATTAATAAACTTGTTATTTTCCAAATCGCGTTCGCTCTACAATTCCTTCATGTTTATGTTGTGTTATAGTAAAACTGTACACATCATATGGGACATCATACACAAAAAAGACTTCTAATTTTTTTTTATATCCATGAGTTCTAGGTTCTTTATTCAAAATTGAGATATTGGATTTTAAGTTGGTATATACGTCCATGTGTACAATTGGTTTTATATCTTTAGACGTTTTGGTTAGATAAAATTTTTCTTTTACAGGATATCGATTCAACTAAGTTTTATTAGGCGTATTGCCATCATTTATGCGTTTATGTTAAAATCTTGAAATTTGGAAAATATAAATGTAAATCTCTATTAGTTTCTAGAAAGTTTCCTACTTCATAGCATATTATCCTCATTATTTGTGCTTTAACTCTATCCACAACTGCGTCCAAGATATTACAATGATTTTGCATATCTTCTTCTTGAGATTGTACTATTGAATTGCGTACATTATTATATTAAGACGGTGTATAGTCATTTGCATTTGTAAACAATTCAGTTTCTCCTGTGTTGCTACAAATGCTACGAAGGAAGTGTGCCACTTTTGTTTCGCTTGAAGAAACTTATTTTTATATTAAACGTAAGATGTTCGCCAAAACGAATATGTATTCAATGTGTAATTCTGATTTAATTTGCTTGATGTTTAAAACTTGGCCATTTGAGCAAAGCGCAAATGAAATTTCGCGAAATTATTCGCGAAGTATCTACCTGTCCGTACATTAAGAATCAGAATAAGATTAGACTTCTCTTGATTGTTGATTGGATCAAAATGTGTTTTCGTTATTGTTTACCTGGTTCTTATAATATATAGTACAATAAATTTCATAAAAACACGTGGACAAAATGTTAAATGTGACAAAATTTTAATCCTAATAAAATAAAAATGCTTACGCTAGTAAAAAGAGAAGAATGCTTGTGCTAGTGTCATTATGAATGCTTAGAATACAAAATAATGTGTGAGCGTAAACAATGAATTATGGTGGAGCAATAATACTACAAAAGCCACTTAATTTTCTGCTCAAATTACAGTGCTTCAGTACCGGCCACTAGTTTATTATATTCTTTAATATTTCGAAGGTTTTTATTAAGTTACCATTCAACGTGCGTCTTTTTTAAAACATTTTATCATTGGATAACGTACTTTAGAATAATCTTTCATGAACTTCCTGTAATATCCGGCTATATTTAAACATGATTTGATTTGTTTAGCAGTTTTGGCAATTGCAGTTTTGGCAATTGCAGTTTTAAAATATCATCAGTTTTAACAGAAATTGGTTTAACGCGATCTAATGTTATCATGTTCACTGAGTGCAAAGTTTCTTTCCATATGAATTTGCATTTATTTATTTCTAGTTTCAAATTTATGGTTTTAATATTTGCAAAACTTGTTATAAACATATTCTTGAAAATCAAAAAGATTGCACGGAAAAGTTTGACAGCAGTTGGAAAGTTTGACAGTGTTTCACATTGAAATGAAGAGACTCCTCGATCCTTGAAAAAATATTGCAAATTTGTGTATAAATTATGAAATCGAAATAAGGAAAATTTTATTATTATCCCTATCAACGAAGGATGAGGTGTATATTCATTTTGTTAAAACATTTGCAAAGCCCAGAAGAAAACATCAGACACCCCACAAAGATATATATCCTCGACCAGCATCAAATTCTAAATCGATTTAAGCATGCCTGTGTAATGTCTGTTGGAAAAATAAAGCTGTCGACTTCAAATTTGACAGAAACATTGAAAGTTCTTGCACGCAGGTTGGTATTAAAAAAGATCGAATTGGTCGAAAAACGCGCCCACAGCACCACGTAAACTGAGAACACCTCTGTTTTCCAAAAGGAATAAACAATTGGTTCTTTGCTCTTTACTCATAAACCATAGCAAATAATTGTACAAAAATTGGACCGTATGGGCGATCTATGGGGGATGCTGTAGCATTTGTGCACAAAACTGAAACAAATTGGCCACGCCGCCCCAATATTATATAGCAGAAACACGCTTCAAAAATCCCATAAAGTATACAAATTCTTGGCCAGCTATAACCCTTGAATGCATCTAAACATGTCCACCTGTTCATGTGTCAATCTGTCTGTTTGTGTTACTTGGTAGTATTTGTGGTAATCATTCTTCTGTTAGCAAATATGAAGATATCACCTGAAAATTTGCAAAAGATTTTGGGAGTGACGTAATCTTTTCGAAGGACTACAATGCCCACATGTCTCTACGATACAAACTTTTATTTGCAAATAGAAGAAATCAACTGCACCCGTTCCATATTATAGATAATGAGAATTTTGTTCTTTCATTTATAATTCTTAGGAAATTCGATGCTGGTTGCAAGCCAACGTTTTCGGTGTATGTGACATCTGTTAACATAAAAATCCATTCTTAATATATTTGTAAGTGTGCCACTTGTTTTGTTTATTTTGGTTTTATTTTTATACTTTCTTTCTTTTTGTGGACACGTTATAATACGCACGTACTACAGGTTATTATTATATTAATATTTTGTGTTTCGACGACTTTATACGGTCTTTCATAAGGTTTGTTTAACTTATTTGTATTTAGTTTTCTAACTAGCATTTAATATCCAATACTTATTTCTTATGGGTCATGATAGTTTTGTTTTGAGTTCCCTGGTCTCTTGAATTTAATTTTCTCTCCAAATTTTTGTTCTCTCTGCGAGTGAGTGAATGATTCAAGTTTATTTTGTTGCACTAAATTTTTTAGTTGATGGTGCATTTTTTTTGTTTGTGCATGAGAAAGTTTGTAACTACATATGTTGGATTTTGGTAATTGGCTTGACTTGACTTGAGCAAAAAGAAGAATACGTTATTCATTTAAAAAAGTTACAACAAGATATCGTTTACATTTCCTCTTAGTGAGATAATTAAAGACGCTCAACAGGTAAATACCCTAAAAATATGATAAAATATGTGATGCCTTAAGTTCATTCATTTGGGAAGCGGAGTGTGAGAAGAGCTTATTAAGTAATAATGAAGAGAAATTAAGCTACATACATCAAAGGATCGTTCTAAATAAAATACAAAGTGAACTTCTTCATGTCATAAGTCCGTTGGTTTGACGTTCTAAATGGGAAGACGTTAGAAAAATTTTAACTTCAAGCGTTGGAGTAAAGGGGAATTTCAGTCGACTTTATCAAGAAGCATTTCTTTACATAAATACTGATAATGGAAGTTATTTTAAAAATTTACATATGAGGTTGTGCAAAATAAATGAAAAGCATGAATTCAGTGATAGAAAACTTATGAGTGTAGCCCTCCACACGCAGAAAAAATAATTTTAGGAACCCTTTTGAACAACAATAGAAATAAATTTAGCCTCCATATTTATACATAACAATGTTGAAAATTTAACAGAAGCTTTGAATAAATTAGTGATTCAAGGGTTAATAAAAGCAATAGAAGAAACTGCAATCCTACCATATGCAGCATTTTAGTCGAATGCATAAGGTAAACAAAAATGTTAATGGTTTGTCGAGACATTTCAATAGTAATTATAGCCAAACAATGGAAATAGACCACATTAAAGGCACTAATTTTCGGTTTCAGACTGACAACAACCGAAATAATTGTAATATGATTGGGAAGCGGTACATTGTCATATAATAGACTCAAAAAAGCACAAGATATAATAGAATTAACGCTTAATAACGACAAAATAAAATCGCCAGTAGGTACAGGGTCAATAACTTTGTTACTAAACAAAAATACAAAGTTACAATATCAACGCTTGCCACTTATTAATAAAATATGCTTTTATTGCAGACGTACCTTTTTAATTCAAGGAAAGTGATACTATGTTGGGGAGATTAACTCGGTTCAAAAACAAACAATTTAAAGCTATTTGGGACAAAATATTTTAAAGCCCTTGTAAACGGCATAGCTCTTTGCGTGGTAAAGCGTTTACGAAATATTCGGCATGCTGGGCCGTATGACAAAAAATTTAAAATTAAAACAAGGTAAAAAAAAAAGAAGAACCCTTAAGGAGTTCACACGAGTTAAGTTCGTCTGTGAGGTCTGTTGTCTGTACTGTTCGCTGTTCGTTGGTCCCTTCTTAGTCCGTCAGTGCCCATTCCCTGTCCCCTTACACTCGCGCGCACACCCTCCCTTACTCCGCTCCAGCGGTTGGATATACAGCTTAGCCAAACATCATCCTTTTCTTTTTTTTTTCTAAAATATATATAATATTTTTTTTTTTGTTTCTCATACGTTACAAATGTTTTTATTATGCTTTGTTTTGTTTTACCTAAGATTTTAATAAAAATGCGTATGCTGACGCTGCACTAAAGCTCCATTTTCCATATCATAAGCTTGAGTTCCTCTTGCTGATATTTCTGCTCGTGGTTCAGCCGGTGTGATTGGCTTTTCATATCTGAGAACAATGCTTTTACTATTTGTGGGCTAAGCGTGGTGGATCGTGAACTATTTGTGCTTTTCTCGTTTTAAACTTGTTTTCTTTTTCCGACGGCGCAGCGCTAATTCCTCGTAATTTCTTCGTTACCAAACTCTCTACTACTCTCTACTCTATAATTTTGATATTAGCAATCCCGTCTTGAGGTATTTTTATATATTTTGGTTTAAAAAAGTCCAGGAAAATTGTAATTGTTTTACTTTTACGGTAAGAAACATATAATAAAATGTTATCGTAAATGGAAAAACATTGATTATAAATCATATAATGTTCAACTGATTTTTAAGCTACCGTTCGCTCTACAGATTACTTATTATGAGTGTTAATAATAAATACGGAAGAATTTAATTAAAACTTATTTTAAACAAATCAGTTTATTTCATATTATGATACAATGTATATATGACAAAATATATTTGTTATACTTTACAATTTTTCTCAATGTTATTTGTTTTTTTTCTGTTTCTTTAATACCATTTCTGTTTTTTTTTATTCTTTTCTTTTCGTTCTTCTTAAAGAGTCATTTTTGTAGCAATAAAATAGTTGTAGTTGTGATGTGAAAATTGGAGCAATTTTAGCCGTACATAATTTAATTTCTAGTTGGAAAGCTTTTTATCAGCAACTTCCTAAGTTTTGATAAATAATTTTACAATTTTCTTTAATTTATTTACTTAATTTCTCTTCCAACACATTTGTGTGTAGTTTTTTTCTTTTCTTTACTCCAATGGCGTTTACTCTGCCAAGTTGTTGTATTTATACTATTTTTTTAGTAAATTCTTTTCTAAGAGAAATTCATTAACATTAATGAAATACTATACGAAATTAAAACTATTGCAGAAAATCTGTTGGTGAAAATGATGAAATAACGCTTAGTATTAATGAGCACAACGTTTAATTTCGATAAATTTTACCTTTCTCTACAAAAAATAACAGGGTTCCATTTATTTTTATTGAGTTAGTCAGTGTAAACAGACGCTGATCATGGAATGCAAAATTGCATTTTCGAATTTTAGCAATTTTGTTCTTTGATTTGAGAAATTTGCTACCAAAGCCCATCGAAAACTTTAGAAGCTTGTGATGATATTAGTCAATCATATCCCAATTGTCGATTTTGGTTGAAAGTGGTGATTTTGATGTCAATGGCAAAAAGTGGCCTAGAGGACCAAAAACGTTTGAAGACTGAATTAGAAGACTTATTGGAGGAAACCCCAGTCCAAACCCTTAAAGAGCTTTTGCACAAATTAGCTGCTTCCATTCGCTTACATGGGGTGAAAAAGACCCAAATGGAAAGAAATGGCTACGGTAAGAATTAACTGAAAATGAAGCTCTGAACCATTTCAAGAAAAAAGTTTTCTGTGACGTATTGTGACTGGTGATGAAAAGTGGATCTACTACGACAATTCCAACAACAGAAAGTCATGAGTTAGTCCAGCAGAGCCAACCACATTGATACCGATACGGCAACAAAGTTCTGCATATGACGGGATCAGTAAAGTGTAGGGTATTATGAGCTGTTACAATTGAATGAAACTGTTACTACAGATGTCTACCGACATCAAGTGAACAAATTTAACGATGTATCGATGAGAAGATGGGAAAAGGTTGTAGAAAATGATGGAAAATATTTTGATGAATATATATTATATAATTTTTCTCTCAAATGCCGGAAATGAAGTGTTAGAAAATGGAGTAGTGGTAGAAAGCGATCCTCTGCCCTTAATCCCTTACGGTAAGTTCCTAAAGAAATTGATAATTCGAAAGTATAGAAGTAAAAAATAGTAATTGATTATAGTACCATAAATAAAGTAATAACAGACGATAAATTTCCAGTTCTTAATAACGATAATGTCTTGGACAGATTGGATTGCGCCCAATGTGTTATGACAATAGATTTGCCAAAAGTTTTTCAGCAAGTTTTTATTAGATAAGAAGACCGATTGGAAAGAGTTTCCTCGTCTTCATATGGACACTATAGATTTGTTAGAATGCATTTGGGGCCACTGCAACAATTTAAAGTGATAATAGATCCGTAACAACCATTCCTGTAAATCCACCATATCTGTCCAATTAATCGAAAATGGACTTTAATATATTATTTTATCTAATGACATGGCCACATTTACATGTTTCTTTTGTACTTATCTGCTTTGTAATAAGTCAAAAGAGCATGAAACTATAAATCACGTATGGGAAATGAGGCATCATATTCGTTTGATATTAAATCATATTTATATATACTTTAATGTGATGATGATGATGATGATGATACAAATTCTTCTTGTATATCCAAAACCACTTCTCAATCAATTGTTTAGCAAGACATGGTCGAATTTGTCCTTATATTATAAGACTTTTATAACAAATCTTGACAGACTGCTATGGTGGTCAGTTTTTCACTAATACTATCATTTTATTATTGATTCTTTTAATTTTGCTTTATTTTGTTATATTTTAAGTTCAAACTGTATTTACACAACGAACTTACTTTATTAATTATAATCCAAACAAAGTACAAATGCTACCTGTAAGTTGTGAGTTGGTCTACATAAATTATTAACAGTACAATATATGTTTAACTTTCTCTGATTTATTTATTAACCCTCTCTCTCTCTCTCTCTCTCTCTATCTCTCTATTGATCTCTCTTTCTCTTTATAATTAGGGTCAGTCAGTGCATGCCTCTGATTATTAAGAACAGAGTGCGCTTGTAATACGTCGCTCCCAAAATCTTTTGCAAATTTTCAGTCGATATCTTCATATTCGCTTTACGTGGTGCTGTGGGCGCGTTTTTCGACCAATTCGCTCTTTTTTAATGCGTGGAAGAACTTTCAATGTTTCTGTCAAATTTGAAGTCGACAGCTTTATTTTTCCAACAGACATTACACAGGCATGCTTAAATCGATTTAGAATTTGATGCTGGTCGAGAATATATATCTTTTGTGGGGTGTCTGATGTTTTCTTCTGGGCTTTGCAAATGTTTTAACAAAATGAATATACACCTCATCCTTCGTTGATAGGGATAATAATAAAATTTTCCTTATTTCGATTTCATAATTTATACACAAATTTGCAATATTTTTTCAAGGATCGAGGAGTCTCTTCATTTCAATGTGAAACACTGTCAAACTTTTCAACTGCTGTCAAACTTTTCCGTGCAATCTTTTTGATTTTCAAGAATATGTTTATAACAAGTTTTGCAAATATTAAAACCATAAATTTGAAACTAGAAATAAATAAATGCAAATTTATATGGAAAGAAACTTTGCACTCAGTGAACATGATAACATTAGATCGCGTTAAACCAATTTCTGTTAAAACTGATGATATTTTAAAACTGCAATTGCCAAAACTGCAATTGCCAAAACTGCTAAACAAATCAAATCATGTTTAAATATAGCCGGATATTACAGGAAGTTCATGAAAGATTATTCTAAAGTACGTTATCCAATGATAAAATGTTTTAAAAAAGACGCACGTTGAATGGTAACTTAATAAAAACCTTCGAAATATTAAAGAATATAATAAACTAGTGGCCGGTACTGAAGCACTGTAATTTGAGGGGTATCCTATTTGCATTATGGCCGAAAACCTTAATCGAATCAATCAATGATACGCTAAAATACGAAAAAACGGTGTAAGCGGACACTAGCGTAATGAAAGTAAATAGTAACTACACAGAAAACAAAAATAATACACATTATTATTCTAATTGCAAGAATAGAAATAATAAGTATGGTAACAGAAACAATAACTGTAATAATATAAACAGCAACCACAATAACGACAAAAGGAGTTATACCAAGCCAACTCAATAATACCAAAAAACCGGATGTTATTATTATAATTTTTTAGACTAATGAAATAAATTTTTATATTAAAAAAAAAATATTGAGCACTAGCAATAGGCTACCGGCTTAATTTTAGAGAAGAAAATTAGATATTAAGTCTACTAGTTTTAATAAAGTAATATGTTGCATTCATATTGCATTTTATTTAATTAGTTGTTCCAAATGCAACACATCTGATAAAGGGAAAAAAAAAAGAAAAGAATGTGCTTTATTGTGAAAATTTGTCCACAATTGAATGTTGGGGAAGAAAACTTCTTTAAGATCCGCTGCTGAATTGCAATTGTATGGCCAACGCGAACTCTCGAAAATGTTGTGATCTTGACTTTCTCGATATTTGATGGAAGTAATAGTGAAACTAATTGAGGGTTAAAAGGAAAATGGCGCTGATGATGGTATTCTAGATATCCTTCCATAATTTTTCTTTAACTTTTCTTCCAATGTATCTTTAAAGATCCCACTTTTCCATGACATCATCCATAATTAGAAGTGCAGAGGCAGCATACTTCGCCACTCGATCAGCTTGCTCATTTGCCAATAAACGGATATGACTTGATACCTATAGCATTTTAATTCTATCGCCGGATGTCGCAATGGTATTCCTTAATTTGTTGATAGTGCTCCATCCCGAAGTCGAACGACGCCGTATAGCTTTAATACAGACAAACTATCAGTAACAATGAGTTTTGAGTTTACCTCTATGGGAAAGGTTCGTAGAGTGAAGATAGGTTTGGCTTGGGTTGTGAACGTTGAAGCACTTTTGCGAAATATAAAGAACCTGTCCTCAAGCATCTACCACTGCACAAGTAGTTGGCAGTAGGTGCCAACCGTCACTTTCTTGGAATTTTTCAACAATTAGATTCCTGAAGACGTAATTTTGAGTACCTTCTTCCTTGTACATAGAGAGCTAAATGTCAAAAGAGCAGTCTTTCAAAACCCATGGAGGTTTAAGACTAAAATTGCGCGAAATTGTTAAAGGAATGTTCAATTCCTTTGCGACGTAAAAACAATAGTCAATTGCGGATGATGACTTTTTAACTTTCTTGGTATTTTTCACGTCTTCACCGAGAGCAGATTTGTTTGAGTTAAGACATCTCATCTGCGTCAGTTAAAGTTACGTTGGGAATAAAGATGGTAGAAATTTCATTTGAATTTGAAGTCCTCTTGAGTTTGTTTACTTTGTTCCAGACAACTTTCATTGATGTGCTTCTGGGAATTTTTTTCAAAAAAAGTTTAAAACTGCCTTTGATTTTCGTAACTGCTTCCTGAGCTGAGCATTGGCCCTTTTATATAATAACACATAATCATTGTCAGCACATCTTTTAAAACAGTACCGTAAATCCATTTTGTTTTCTCTCATTTACGAAAGCGTCTTATTCCACCAAGAAAGTCTAGCTCGTTTAAAAGAGCTATTGAATTGAGTAGTATAGGAATGAGCAGCTGTGCCAATAGCCTTGTCATAACAGCAGTATCATGGTTGCAATTCCCATTAAATGTCTTTGAATTCAGAAATGACTCACCCTGTTTGGAGCAATTAATCCGGCCCAGTTTACCTTTATTCAATTTGTTTTTTCGGAGAAACAGCTTGGAGTTTGAAAGGTTAAGATCGATATCGATTGAAAAGTGATCACTATGTAGATCATTAGAAATAGATCACCAAAGTAAAAGAAGAAGTGGCGGAGAGCAATCTGTTACATCTCTGTGCGAAAAGGTGTGATGAGTTTCCCATCATTTAAACGCAGAGATTGCTTTGAATGAAGATATTTAATAGTTTTAAAGTCGCCACGTATAATTAAAGGAGGAGAAAGTACGGAGAATCAATTATAAAGTTCTTGCTGCGAAAACGGCTGCGAGCATGGGATATAGACCAAAAGCACTGTACTTTTTTTGTTTGTAATGCTTTTGTGAGGAATATTGGACTTTATAAAAACACCAATTCTTTATTCTGAATATGAGTTTTGAGTAGCATTCAAAAAGCATCCAGCATATGATTTGGGTGGAATAGGATCAAAAGAACTTCTAAAATGCGTCCCTTGAAGGGAAGGTTGGGTTAAAATCACTTATCAATGTACGGAGGTTATCCAATAATTAATGTTTATTCAATTGTAGCAACATGAAGAAGAATTGATAGTTTTGTTGACATGTCAGCGTGCTCGTCAAAAATGCCTTTATAGGAATTTTGCGTAAATAATTTAATCTTAGCAGCAGAAGAATCGCAAATGATACTTATGTTTGCATACATTTGAAGTTCAATGTGAATAATGCTTAGAAATTGAAGGTTGATTGATGGATGGAGCATTGGATTCATTACAGTTTGTAATTGGTTGAACAGAATTGATAGTTGGTGATTTTTAAGATTTAGTTTATTAGGCTTTAGGGTATGTGCTGTTGTTTTGATTTGTTGAATATTTGTTTTGATATTTTCAATATGGTTTTTAGCGGATGAGGGTTTCCAATATGATTTTCGGCGCATGTAGCATCAGGTTTGCAGGAGTCGTTGTTGATGCAATATTTAGCTGCATTTACGAAGCGATGGCGGCGTAGATATTACTTTTGTTAGTTTCTTGTGCAGTTGGAATTATTTGCCGGTACTTGCTTCGCGCTTCGCTCATACTACAGTAACTTTTCGTTTTGGTTTTTAGAATTTGCACATAACATGCCATTATTGTTTATCTAACGACGAGGGCTAATCATTGCAATTTATGCAAAAACTGCGGGTATGGCTTTCAGCATGTGCGGGTAGACAAAAGTTAGCATAAGATGGCGCGTCATTCCATCTTTTTGCAGTATGGCCCAGGTGTTAGCAGTTTTTGCATCTCGTGGAATTTAGAAAGCAGAGTTCGACTTTACATTTGTACCAAGCAATGTCAACGGTTTATGTGCGGTTGAAATAATATTGCTAAAATTTATAAATTTTAGTTACACCTTGATTACTCATTTCACGAAGTATTTCCACTTCTGGTACATACTGTAAACATAACTTACACCGTTGAACTGAATTGAGTTTATTACGTAATTT
This sequence comes from Glossina fuscipes, assembly GCF_014805625.2. Taxonomy (NCBI): domain Eukaryota; kingdom Metazoa; phylum Arthropoda; class Insecta; order Diptera; family Glossinidae; genus Glossina; species Glossina fuscipes. The sequence continues at coordinate 314,921 of NW_024003803.1, forward strand.
GGTGGAAATCGGGAATAAATTGGCAAGTGATTTGAAATTTAATATGTTCTCTGTCGCACGCGGGTTACAAGCGAGAACAAGTAAATTACTATCGCGAAGGAGCGGGATGCAGTCAATATATAATGTTATACCATCTAGGGTCTTTTCTACAGCGAAAAGAGTTTGTGATATTGTAATGTTAGCATCAGAGAAAGTTATTATAACATATTTTTTATCAATAGAATTGATGTTACCGACTGGCAGTACCGGAAAGTCCGAATTTTTTATTTTCTTTCTTTGTGTTTATTTATCCGTCAATAAATGGAATCTCTTAGTGATTTTATCTGCCGGCACCAGGACCCTTTGGTGTCACTTTGTTGAATGGTCAAGTTATGGAAAAAAAACGCTCTCACTTGAAAAAGTATTGGGAACTACCAAATAATATAAAATGTACATTGTCATTCTTTTCACTTTTGTTTTTTGTTCTTTCTTTTTTTAATATAGAGAAATAAATGCACACGGCGCTAGCGATAATTACCTTACCAAAACGACTCAAAACACAAAATTCTCAGTCCGATATCCGCTAAAGGTACGAAAAAAAGCCAAGACAAACAAAAATTCACAGACGAAAAAATATATACATATTCAAAACACAAGTCAAAATTGCACTAAAAAAAAGATAGGAACGTACTAAGATACTAAACACGTTAGATAAAGAAATAACAATACAACGCCTACACGTAAAGTCGGAAGCGCTCCACTACGTGATCATCCAAACAGCAACGCACAATCGCAATATAATAAACAAAATTTGCAACTAATATTAAAATTTTTAAAAATAGATATTTTTGATAACGAATGAAAAACGAACCAGTCACAGCAAACAATTTTTGCACACGGAATATACAAACTGTGAAACACCGGTCTTCATTAAAAACTACAAATTCGCGAATTACACCACAATTACAAGAATTGTTAAAACAAAACATAATAGAACCTTCAAGCAGCCAATATAATTCACCACTTGAAAATCCAAACAGATACAAAAAAAAAGTTGTAAAAAGTTGTAAGCTGCAGAAAACTAAATGAAATAATTGTACACGGCAAATTCGACCTTACAAGACTAAAATATACTTTAGACAGACTAAGGGGAGCCAAATATTTCTCAACTCTGGATTTGACAAGTTCATTTCATCAAATAAAATTAAATAGCAAAGACCATTAATAACATAGACATCAGAATATAGGACAACCTTTCGCATACAATTTCTTCTAACTTTAAGACTTATAAGCTAAAATTGAACACAAAAAAACCTAATCTTTTATTACTTAAAGTAACGTACATAGTGCATATCGTAATCCCCAAGGCATAAGCTCAAAGTTAAAAAATTTGTAGCATTCTGTAACTACTTTAGAAAATCCAAAAAAATTTTGTAATACCACACACATCGTTAAAACAAGGGAAGAACTTCAGCTAGAAATGCAAATTTTTAGAACTCCAAGTTAAACTCATGTCCCCTCCTGGACTACAATACCCAAATTTACGCGAACCACTTATTTTAACAACAGATGTATCAGATTATTCACTAGGAGCTTGTCTCACGCTGAAATAAGTAAACATGTTCCTATTACGCATGGTAGAAAATCCCTGAACAAATATTTGCCAGAAAATTCTGTAGTAATCGACCAGAAATTGACTAGGATAGGGATGAAACTAAATGTGCTTTAGCAAGAATAATCATAAACTCATTTGTACTTAAAAAAATGGTTTCAATGCCAAAAGAAGACGGCTAGAAACGACCAAAAAACGTTTTAGTAGTAACTAGAACCAAATCCGCAAAAGAAAATTTAAATAAAGAGCTATTAAATTCACAAATATACATATGTACTTTCACAAATATTTATATGTAAAATGACATAAAATATTTACATTATAATTTACATTATTATTTACAATTGAAAGCGGTATTAAAGAGATGGTAATCGAAAATATTAAATAAGTCAAGTGCGCACGCGAATATATTATAAAAAATTTTAAAAAAATGGTTTGTTTTTAAAAGGTTTATTTGGAAGTTAACTCAATTTAGAATTTTTGTTGTTATTAGCGTTACTATCAACTAACTTATTTGCTAATTGTGTAGTCAGCATTTATTAATAATATTATCACAGTACATTAACTTTATTAACGTTATGTTAACATTTTTTAATTGAGTTTAAATGCCCTATTTAAACGTGTTGATGAACTCATCGATCTTGTTGATGATTCTTGCTGCATTTGCGTATTATGTAACTTGCGTGATATGCTATGATTATCCAGACCATTACGACGCGTTGTGGGAAAAATTGGCAAGAAAACTTTATATATCCATGTATCACGAGTTATGTAGGATATAGGTATATTTTTTTTTGTAAGGCAAATTTTCCCTCTCTAAGTTTCTTTCTATGAACTCTTTTTTATTTATGCTTCCTTCATCTAAATTTCCGTTTTCCTCCGTTCTTTCTTTGATATAACATAAGCTGTTTGTCTACTATTGACATGGTAGTTTTCGTTCCGAAAGCAAAAAACTTGCCATCATCCGCATAGCTATTCAGAACACTTATTATGTATCTTTTACTGAACTAACTCTCATTTGGAGAGAGTATCTTGGGAGCCATTTGGTTGTAATAAAAAATAATGTAAAAGTAAGAGACAAATTTCATGTTCGTTTGGTTACAATGATCTAATCAATAACAAAACCATATAAACGTAAATAACAACAAAACTATACAAAATTTTTGATGAAGTGAAAAACTAATCAATTTTTACACAAAAAAAAGAAATGAAAAATTGCATCCAAAGAGTTGTATTGAATTTCGAACCAGTGCGAACACTTAGACATATTATATGGCATGGAATTGCGTAAAACTGCAAAGAGTTGCGATAGATAAGATTTTTGAGTTTTTTGTCAGCCAGCACTATCCAGTTATAAACTAAGTGAATGGTTAATTTTTCATGGTCCATTCAGATCTGGTGACATTGATGTTACTATTGCGAATAAGGCAACTATGGGAGTATTTTAATTATCTTCGGAAGTTAAAGATGGACGGGGTGTTAGCTCTCACAATGTAATTAAAATGAACGTCAAATGTTGGCACTCTTATAGGGTAAATTGGGACACCCCCGGGGTCTATAATAGGAAAGCGGTTACTACGGTACCGTATAGGGATTCAAGAATAAGTAAATAACTGATCATATGACTAAATCGACCTGCAATTGTAACTTCTTACTTCTTCAGGAATGTCGTAAGACAGATTGAAAGGAGGTTAAGTGATAGACACGCGGTCTGTCTGACAAGAGTAGAGCATTTCACAGACTTACGAAACAATTTTAACGTACGAGACGATCCATTGTGGCAAATGTATTGTAGCTGAGAACTGAATTCAGGTAGCGCGTTAATGAATGCAAGCGAATGCTTGTTAAGATGAAAGAGGACTAATGAAGAGCTTTTGCCTCTAATAATCACGATAAGCGTTGGGGTCAGATATTTACATTTGTGAGAGGAAAAAAACCGTTAGAAATCAGTGGCATTCGTGCAGTCCTTGCAATTCTTGATGGCTTAATTCCTTCGTGGGCAGATTGCTGTAAACGCTCCAGACCTCCGGTGGTTGGAATGAACTGGCCTAGATATAGCTATCTGGATGGGGTGGTATATTTACGGATTAGCTTGGATGATAGAGGCCAATTTACTTCTCACTTCGAGAAAATGAGGAGTAAAAAATATGATACGACAAGTCAGTCGTGTCCTCAGGTGTGAGTGAGGGTTAACAAAACGTATTGTTCGGATTCTATACAGTGGGTTAGTCATTGGGGTACCAGCGAGGTATCGGGATGTCACGACTGCTGCTGTGGAAAATGTTGCTGCCGTGTTTGTCTGTTTGTAGAACAGTTTTGACGGACTTCTTTAAATATTTTTATTTAAATATTTTTTTTTGGAAACCGGTGAAGAAATATGCAAAAAATTCCTCTACGAAAAGGATGTGAACAAAGTACAGTGGTCCGAATCACTGAAATGGGCAATGGTCTTAACTGTGTATTTGTTTAAATGCAAAGGAAGAGAAAGATCTATTGTGTTTTATTGCAAACCATCAATGCTTGGAATTTACGTAGGCTACGACCGAAACTACAAAATTTCTTCAAATATGTGTATTTGTCAAATCGCTAATACTTAATGGTAATGGAGGGATATTTATTACCATTATGCCATTGCCATTAAAATTGTGCGTTGTTTATTGGATTTGAGTTGGTTAGATTTACGTAGTTTATGTTAAAATTTTTTCTTATATCGAAGTTGGTACAAAGTTAAAAAATTTTCAATACTTTTTTTCTATCTTGACTTAAATTGGAGAGCTCCATGTATTGATCTGTATTGTCAGTGCACACAGATCCGGTACACTCTTCACTATCTGGCCCATAAACATATACGAGTTTGGCCTAGTTTGGCAGAGGCGGTAGCTTGCATAAAGGCTGATTGTACCATAGTAACGTATGGTTTGGTATATCAACGCATATGAACTACGGTGGATTTAATTAATTTATTTTTAACAAGGGTATTTTGTCTTATGAATTTAAGGGAAACGATTAACGTGTTTCCTTAGCATTTTTGGGAAAAGGGTTAACTTAGGAATTATCTTAGTTTTTTTTAATAATTCAGTTAGTTCGTTATAATATTCAATCTTAAGTATCTTAAGCGGTGTTAACAGCAAGTAAAATCATCTGAAAATATAATGTCTGCTCGTATAAGATTCAAATTTAAAACAACGAAAGATAAGCTGTTCGCCACTATGCACTGTAGAATACGCTTGACGTTTGTCATTAGAGTAAGTCTTGTGTGTGAGCTGTAATTAACCACCTAAGATCTTTAATGTCTATTAGGTCAAGATTAGCCCCATTATAACAACGGTTATTATGAAATAAATCGAACATTGAGAAGAAAGGCTATCCTCGGTTTTCTGAGTTTAGAAGACATACACAGTTCCACTCTTCGTTGAGTTCCTTGTGGATTATGTCGAGTGCAGCCTTGAAAGTTAATATAGGGTCCAGTAGGGCTCAATTGGAAAACGAAAAGTTTGCTGTATTATGATTTGTATGTCAAGGCAGCCAGACGATGCGAAAATTAATGATAAGTAGATTATGATGGATAGGTTATGGTAGGTTTGAATTGATGGTTAAAGGAGAGACTTACATATTTTATGATGGGGTAGCTTTGAAATGTTGGAATAGTATTACCAATTGCTTTTGGATCTGCCCATTTGGCGGTCGTGTGTGCTCAATTTCAGTCTGAATAAAATTTGAACCTTTTCACTGAGGAGAAAACTCACTAATGACAGCTGTTAGTGATTTTAATAAGTTTACAGCAGAAGCAGTTTCTTCGACTTCAGATTTGTAACATTTGTTTATTTATTTATTTATTTATTTATTTTATTCCACTTATACTAGAAACTCAACTAAACAAATAGCAGTCGAGTTCAATAGGCTCTTAATGCAAAACTAATATTAATTAACAATAAAATTGAGTATAAGCATAATAAAACAAATAAGAAGAAAAAAAAAAAAGAAAAAGAAAAAAGAAAAAAAAGCATGTACACTATCAGCATAGGAGCACACTTACAACCGGTACAGGATCAAATTGCAAATGAACCCCTAAGCCATCGCAAACATGCATAAGCCTGGCAACCGATAATAAATTGACAATAATTCACTTTCGAAACGTAACGACTTTTTAAGGATAAAAGCTAGTTTAAATACGACATAG